>NW_004444125.1:1801577-1811813 GCF_000243295.1 Trichechus manatus latirostris | reverse complement strand
GGCTGCTTTCTCGTACCCCCTGTTTGCTGGTCTCCGATAGGAGTCCAAGATGGCGGATCCGTGCTGCGTTAGCTGGTAACGGACCTCCGCATGAATCTCTCCTCGCTCTCCGTTCTCTGTCAGTTTTCTCACTCCATTTGGTGCTTGGCTGAGTTCTTCATCTCTTCATTTGATGTTTTAGGTTTTCAGGATTGTTGTAATCTCTGTTCGGCTTAGTTTTTCGGATCTTTGCTCTGGAGGGACGGCGTGGTGTTTCTGCCTAGAGCCCCATTTTGACAGAACTCCCAACTACTCTCCTTTTGAGAAACAGCTTTTGGCTTGTTTCTGGGCCTTAGTAAGACTGACTGTTTAACTATGGGACACCGAGTCACCATGTGGCCTAATCTTCTCATCATGAACTGGGTGTTATCTGACCCACAGAGTCATAAAGTTGAACGTGCACAGTAGCACTCCATCATTAAATGAAAATGGTATATACAAGATCAGGCCCAACCAGGACCTGAAGGCACAAGTAATTTTCATGAGGAAGTGGCCCAAATGCCCATGATCTCCACTCCTGTCCCATTACTTTCCATCTCCCAGTCTGCACCTATGGCCTCATGGGGAGTTCCTTATGATCAGTTGACTGAAGAAGAGAAAACTCATGCCTGGTTTACAGATCATTCTGCACAATATGTAGGCACCACTTGAAAGTGGACAGCGTCAGGACTACAGCCTCTTTCTGGGACCTCCCTGAAGGACAGTAGTGAAGGGGAATCCTCTCAATGGGCAGAACTTCGAGCAGTGCACCTGGTTGTTCACTTTGCTTGGAAGGAGAAATGGCCAGATGTGCAATTGTATACTGATTCATGGGCTGTGGTCAATGGTTTGGTCAGGGACTGGGAAGGAACATGATTGGAAAATCTGAGACAAGGATTTATGGGGAATAGGTATGTGGATAGACCTCTCTGAATGGGCCAAAGAAGTGAAGATATTCGTGTCTCATGTGAATGCTTACCAAAGGGTGACCTCAGCAGATGATAATTCTAACAATCACATGGATAGGATGACGCTTTCTGTGGAAACCAGTCATCCTCTTTCCCCAGCTACTCCTGTCATTGCTTAATGGGCTTATGAACAAAGTAACCATGGTGGCAGGGATGGAGGTTATGCATGAGCCCAGGAGTGTGGACTTCTACTCTCCAAGGCTGACTTGGCTACAGCCACTGCTGAGCTCCCAATCTGCTAGCAGCAGAGACCAACACTGAGTCCCCGATATAGCACCATCCCTCAAGGTGATCAGCTAGCAACCTGGTGGCAAGCTGATTACATTGGACTACTTCCACCATGGAAAAGGCTGTGTTTTGTCCTTACTGGAATAGACACTTACTCTAGATATGGATTTGCCTTCCCTGCACGCAATGCTTCTGCCAAAACTATCATCTGTGGACTTACAGAATGCCTTATCTACTGTCATGGTATCCCACACAGCATTGCCTTGGATCAAGGGACTCACTTCACAGCAAATGAAGTGCAGCAGTGGGCCCACGCTCATGGAATTCACTGGTTTTACCATGTTCCTCATCATCCTGAAGCAGCTGACTTGATAGAAAGATGGAATGGCCTCCTAAAGACATAATTAAGGTGCCAGCTAGGTGGCAATACCCTGCAGGGTTAGGGCAATATTCTCCAGGAGGCTGTATGTGCTCTAAACCAGCTTCCAATATATGGTGCTATTTCTCCCATAGCCAGGATTCATGGATCTAGGAATCAAAGGGTGGAAATGAGAGTGGCACAACTCACTATTACCCCTGGTAATCCACTGGCAAGATTTTTGCTTCCTGTCCCAGCAACCTTATGCTCTACAGGTCTAGAGGTCTTAGTTCCAAAGGAAGGAATGCTCCCACCTGGAGACACATCACTGATTCCATTGAACTGGAAGCTAAGAATGCCACCTGGCCACTTTGGGCTCCTTAGGCCTCTGGATCAACAGGCAAAGAAGGGAGTTACTGTACTGACTGGTGTGATTGATCCTGATTACCAAGAGGAAATTGGACTGATACTACATAATGGAGGTAAAGAAGAGTACGCCTGGAATGCAGGAGATCCCTTAGGGTGTCTCTTAGTACTATCATGCCCTGTGATTAAAGTTGATAGACACCTACAGCAACCCAATTCTGACATGACTACTAATGACCCAGACCCTTCAGGAATGAAGGTTTGGGTCACCCCACCAGGTAAAGAACCATGACCAGCTAAGGAGCTTGCTAAGGACAAAGGGAATACGGAATGGGTGGTGGAAGAAAGTAGTTCGAAATACCAGTTTCATCCACATGACCAGCTGCAGAAACGAGGACTGTAATTGTTATGAATGTTTCTCATAACAATGAATATTTCTCAAAGGAGCTAGTGCATTTTCAGTTGTACGTGTGTTAGTTGTATAATGTTAGGTTGTAATTGTCTTTATTCGGAGATACGTATGTTTTGGGGAGATGTGACAAGGGGTGAATTGCGATGGTTAAGATTGCGTGTCAGCTTGGCTGGGCCATGATTCTCAGTGTTTATATGTGATTATCCCCATAATGGGATCTGCTATGAGTAGCCAATCAGTTGAAAGGGAGTTTTCTTGAGCGTTTGTCCTGTATCTGAATACAAGTGGAAGTTCTGTATTTTTGCCTGCAGTGGATCCTGCAGCTGCCTCCTGTTTGTCTGACCTCTGGTTCTTGGGACTTGCTCTAGAAACTTGCCTGCTGATCTTGGGATTTGTTGATCTACACAGCCTGTGAACAAGAGCCCTGTTCTCCAGCCAGCTGATCTTGGGTTCACCAGCCCCTCTGGCTACGTGAAGCAGGAGAAACCTCTATCCTGATCCACGGACTTGGGACGTTCTAGACTCTACAAACAAGTGAGCAGTTTCCTTGACATAAATCTTTACCTCTTTATATATATTTATACACTTCACTGATTTTGCTTCTGTACAGAACCCAGCCTAAAACACTTTCTTTAGCCTAAAATTTGTAGCAATATTCTCTCAGTAGAAAATTGATTTTTTTTCTGTTTCTGCCAGAAAATTTTATGAGGACGTAAACAATAATTCTTGTGAAATCCACTCTTAAGCAGATGGACAAGAGAAATCTGATCATTTAAATTTTATTTCATATTTCATGAGGTAGTAACCAAAGTTTTCCTTAGATTACATTTTTATATTATCAATTCTGATTCATTTTCCCAGGATTCATTTGAATTTCTCCTGGCATGAAATCATGCCCTTCCAAGGACAATTAGCATTAAGATTAGACATATTGCCTTTTGATCAAATAATTCTATCTCTAGTTGATTCATATGGGCATATAATTGTAAATACAAAATTCAATGCATAAAATGCTTGTCAAACCATCATATATAATTGCAAAAACTAAAATCAAAATATATGTTCACTAGAAGAAGATTAATTAAATTCTGATAGATTCTTTTAACGAAGTATTAGGCATCCATTAAAATAATGTGCCTACAAAAGATTTTTTGTGACCTGAAGAATTATTTATGAAATAGGGTTGATATTTAAAATCATATTATAAAAAATTGATATATGTTATTATTTCCAAGATGCACATTTTCACCTTTTAACATTTCTGAAAGCAGAGTGTATCTTAACATTCATTAGTGTCTTAAAATCCTTGTTGGCCAGGTAGTCGTAGTGATATAGTTGTTCTTGTCTGCATGTGTGCAACCCGGCTGTTATTCCTGGTAGAACGACTGAACAACTGTAGCTTCTCAGTGTTTCAGACAACAAACCATTTAAGGACAACTTGTCAAAGGACTACAACTCCTGATTGTTGCCTGAAAATCATACATAAACTTCTAACAGAAAAAAGGTGCCAACAACAAAATTTACTTAATGGTGAAAGACTGAATGTCTAATGGATGCCTACTTTTACTACTCCTATTTAAGATGGTACCAGAAGCCTCAGCCAGTGTAATAAGGCAAGGAAAAAAAAAAGATCTACTGATTGAAAATGAAGAAATTAAACTGTCTCTATTTATAGAAAACATGATTATCTACATAGAAAATCCCAAGCAATCTACAAAAAATAACCAGCTCCTAGAACCAATAGGTGGGTTAACAAGGTCGCAGAGTAACAGAAACAACACACAAAATATCAATCATATTTCTATACACTAGCAAGTAATAATTAGAACACAAAATTAAAAGTACAGCATCATTAACAATATCTCTCAATATACTTAGGAATAAATCTAACAAACCATGTTCAGTATCTACATGTTGAAAAATAAACACTAATAAAAGTAATTAAAGAATACCTAAGTATGTGGAAAGACATAATGTGTTCGTGGATTGGAAGACTCTATATATCAATATGTCAATATTGATGTTAAAATGTCAATTCTCCTCAAACTGATCTATAGTTTTAAAATTATTCCACTTAAAGTCCTAGAAAGAGTTTTTGTAGATACAGACAAGCTGATTCTAAAATTTATATGGAATGACACAAAAATCAGAATAGCCAAAACAATTTTGAAAAAATGTTTGAAGGGCTCATATTAACCAATTATGAGAATTACTCTAATGTCAAAATAATCTAAACTGGTGAAAATATAGACACATAAATCAGTGGAATCAAATGGAGAGTTAAGAAATAGGCTTACATCAGTTTGGTCAAGTGATTTTTAACAAAGGTGAAAAGACAATTAAATGAAGACATAGTAATATTTTCTATAAATTGTGTTGGAATAATTAGCATCCATAAGCAAAATAATAATAATAATAATAATGAACCTCGACCTAAACCTCATACCTTACACAAAAATTGGAGAGCTGGTGGCACAGTGGTTAAGAGCTCGGCTGCTAAACAAAAAGGTTGGCAGTTCAAATCCACCAGCTGCTCCTTAGAAACCCTATGAGGTCAGATCTATTCTGTCCTATAGGGTCACTTTGAGTTGGAATCAACTTGATGGCAATGGGTTTATTTGTTTGTTTTTTAATACAAAGATTAACTCAGAATGAACTGTGGAGAAAAGTAAAATGTAAAACAAGTTTTTAGATGAAAAAATAGGCAAAAATCTGTGAGACCTGAGGTTGAATGCAAATTTGTTAGACATAATACAAAGAGCAAAATACGTAGAAGAAACAACTGATCAATTTTGGCTACAGTACAAATAAAATTTTTACTTTGCAAAAAACACTGTTAAGAGTAAGAAAAGAGAAGCCACAGATTGGGAGAAAATATTTGCAGATCACAGATCCAACCAAGGACTTATATCCAGAATATATCAATGACTCTCAAAACTCAACACTAAGGAAAAAAAAAAAAAATTAGAAAATGAGCAAAAAATGTCAAATGATACCTCCAAAAGAGGTAATATAAATGGCAAAGAGCATATGAAAAGCTGTTCATTATCATTAGCCATTAGGGAAACACAAATTAACATCAAGGTGACATATGCATTTATTAAAATAAATGTCTGAAATTTAAAACAAAACAAAACAAAAACTAACAATACAAATTGCTGGCACGTACAGGGAGCAACTGTTAGCGGGCATACAAAATTGTACGTGCACTCTAGAGAACACAGTTCACAGTCTGGCAGATTTTTGCAAACACATTTATTGTATGAACTCGCCATCTCACTCTGCGACATTAATCCTAGAGAACTGAAAATTTATGCTTGCACAAAAACCTGCACACAAATGTTTACAGAAGCTCTATTCACAATCACTGACAACCAGAGAAACACAAATGTCCTTCATGATGTATGGATAAACAAACAGTAGTGCATCCAAACAATGGAATATTGCTCAGCAATAAAAAGGAGCAAACTATTGATACACACAACAACAGAGATGAACTCCAAAGGCATTCTGCCGAGTTAAAGAAGCCACTCTCAAAAGATTACATGTTGTATGATTCTATTTATATGACATTCCAGGGGGTGGGAGGGGGGTACTATAGGGACTGAGAACAGATCAGTTGTTGGTAGAGGCTGAATGTGAGGAAGGGTATTATTACCAAGGGGAAGAACAAGGGAATTTTTTGGTGTGATGAAACTGTTCTGTGTCCTAATTGTGATAGTGGTTACCCAAATCAATATATGTGTTAAAACTCATAAAACTGTATATCCCAAAAAGGACAGTTTACTTTATGTCAACTGAAAAAAAAAAAAAAAAACTAAAGTATATCTCTATAGAAATCTACTCCCCAAAACAAAAACAAATAAACGAACCTGTTGGCATCAAGTCAATTCCAACTCATAGCAACCCTATAGGACAGAGTAGAACTGCTCCATAAAGTTTCCAAGGAGCAGCTGGTAGATTCAAAGTCTACACACTTAGATTTAAAAAATGTATATCTATACACACATATATATGATCCAAATTATTAATAGTGATCATTTGAGGTCTTGCAATATAATTTTTAATTTTTTATGCATTTTTCATAAGCAATAATTACTTTTATAACCAGAAAATAAGAGTACAATAGATGCTTTAAAAAATTAACAACAACAAAGGTTTAGGCAAGTAGGCCCTGTTTGTTCTGATTTTGTAAATGCAAAGTGTCTCATCTGTGAAAGTGATATGATGAGGTGATTGACTGAACTTGGAATTCCCTGAGGTCCAGTTTAGTTCTTATTACTCACACCTATCCTCTCACCAGATAACTCTTCAAGATACACTCATCAGGAACAATTTGCAAAGCAATAATCAGTTTGGGATTATTTCTGGCAACTGCAAATGTGTTATAGTTGGAGAATTACCCACAAAAGTGAAAAAAAAAAACCAAAAAAACCCCACAGTTCTGTTATCTTTATTGGGAAGCAGAATACTGCCTATGGCTGCTTCTTTTAAAAATTCTCTCAAATTATGGGATGTGATGAGAAACCCAATATTTCAGAATGGGTAGAACAACACTCGTGGCATATACGCATTTGTTTTCTATCTCTGTCCCCTAACATACATACGTTTCCACATGTCGGTCCTGTGAAACCAAAGGCAACCCTTCTGTCTCTGAACTCTGTCAGTAATGACTCCAGTAACAATAACTGTCAGGGGCTGGAATCATAAACATTATGTAAAAGCAAATGGCTTCCAAATGTGGACTTTCTTTCAGTAAGCATGTCCCCCCGAGCCTGGCTCAGAATACGGAGGCAGTTAGAAACGCTAAACCCAAAGCAGCACCACAAGATCAAGCAGTCCAGTCTGTGACTGTTAACCTCAAACCCACCTGCATCCCCGTCTCTTTCGGCATAAAGGTGACTTGACTTTGCCTGTTGACTTGATATACAAGAGTGACCCCTCTGAGAGGTTTTTCTGGTGCTTGCCTTGGGGGACAATTTACAAAACCACTAGATATCAAAGCACAACCTGGCTTATGAGGAGGGGAGTGGATGGGTGGGAGTAAAGTAGACCAGATCTCCTGGCTTTTGTCTTGTGTCAAGATGGAAATCTGTTTGTTGTACTGAGACTCAGTTTCCTCATTTTCAGAATGACCACTAAATGCCTGTGAATTACCACTTTGACAAACTAGGTCAGTAGCCTCAAAATCTACAGCAATGGGTTTGGGTTTTTTTTTATCTTAAATAGTAGGCAATTGTATGAGGATATTTTATTCATAATGCTTTTCCAGTTTTAGGACGGTTTTGGGTGCTCTCAGCATCGCGCGAAGATACAGTGGAGCAGAGTGAGGGTGAGCCAGCCACTGGCAGGACACAAGCTAGGTTCAAACCTTGTTCTGTCCTTTACCGTTTGACTGCCCACAGGAAAATAACTTATCCTTGCCAAGCTTCTGTTTCCTCATAAATAAAATTGGGATCCTAATATCTACCACATGGGATAATATGAGATAATATATGTAAAGAACACATCATAAGTGTAAGTGCTCAACAAATATTAGCCGTTATTTTCACTTTTAAAGCTACTATTAAATCTGAATAGCTCTAAATTGTGTAATTACGCTATACTCAGCTTCAGTTACAATTACTACATAATAAAGCAGTCCTGGGTTATGAACATACGAATTACCTACAACCCGTAGTTATGAACCAACTCCCACAAAGCCTAATATATTAAAAATTTGAGGTACCTACAACGGTTCATAATAACAAAGGGGTGTTACTTTGTGACACACATCAAAACATTATTATTATTATTACTGTATTACTATGTTAAAGATGTTTTAGGGTATCTGGGAATCTTTAATGTTTTTATGCATAGAAAGGTACACTATATACTATATACTAAGACAAACATTTGACTAACTGACAGTAGATACAAACCGTACCTAACTTCTCTGACTTACGTACAAATTCGACTTAAAGACAGAATTAGGGAGGGAACTCGTTTATAATCTGAGGACTGCCTGTATAAGTAAACACAGAAAGCCCTTGTGAGAAGGAGTAGAGGCTGTTTAGGCTGCACTGGCTTCGTAGGGTATAGTGCCACCTCAGTGGGAAATATTTCAGGTGTTTTTTTTTTTTTATTTTTCCTGAAAAATACCTGGAGTGAGCCCAGCCCAGGCTGGTGGGGCATAAAAGAAGGGTCAGGATACTTTACCTGGGCAGATCACATGTCGGAAATTCTCAAACTTCATGTTGCAGGGGTGGGGGTGATGATTTGGGTCGTTCCTCTCAGGAGAAAAACAAAACAAAAAAAAGTTGTAAGCAATTCTGTGCTGAGGTCAAGTACTTTCTAAGAGTGAATCGTCACTGCCTAAGGAAGAGGGTTTCAGGTATCACTTGAGCTGCTGTGTTCACATGGGAACCACACCTCCAGAAAAGAAGCAGCAGCACTGGTTTCCCCCTTTCCATGAGGCAGCACACTGAGGGATGTACTTGGGGCAACAGAAAAGACAAGTGAAAAGGGAAACTCGAGGAAAGAGTAGGCTCTGTCTCTCTTTAAGATAGAGCGTAACTGGAAACAGCCTCCAGCCAAGGTCAGGGTCAAGAGTAATAGAATCCTGGCAAAATGTGCTAGTTTATCTTCCCTCATGAACTCCTGCCAAACAATATACACAGTGTCGCACAGCGCTGAGGAGTGTCTGATGCATCTCCAGAGTATTTACGAGGACTTCTGTTTTGAAGATAGTTTCTTAGGTAACAGAATAAAAACATGTATGGATGAGCACTCATTTATCAGTGCTTTGGCTTCCTGTAAAAATTAAGCAGCAAGAATTTTGATATTTTCTCTTGACCAAAGCAAGTTTCTCAAAGGGACATAAGCGGTGGAGGTCCTTTTAAGATGGCTTATGCCTGGTCGACTCAGCAAAAGGCCTGGCGCAGTGTCCTTATTCAGAGATCCTGGCCCAGTGCTTCTTGTTCCAGCTGTAATAGAGAAGAGGCGACAGCTGCAGGCCAGGGCAAATCTATGTGTTATGGGACCTGGGGCCCCCTGTGTGAAAGTGAGCACTGTTTCACTTCAGGGCTTCAAACTGGTTCGTTCTAATTCAAACCCCTGCTGAGAATTTGTATTTCACACCAGATATACTAAATCAGAATCTCCATTTTAACAAGATCCCCAGGTGATTTTTATGTATATTAGATTTTGAGAACCACTGCCCTACTAGTGATTCTCAGAACTGGTCCCTAACCAGCAGCATTAGCTTTGCCTGAAAACTTGTTAGAAATGCAAGTTCTCAGCAGGGGTTCGAACCAGAACTAACCTGTTGCAAGCCCTGCTTTGCTTGTTCCAAGCACTTTCAGATGTCCCTGAGTTTTTCAAACTTCATTCAACTGCTCTGACAGTCAGAAAAGCTGTGCCATTAGACTAGAAGTTCTTTGCTTTTTAAAATAATCCCTTTAGTTCAGTAAAGTGAGCCAGTCCTGTTTCCACAGAAAGCTTTTTGTCAGCAGGGAATGTCCAGACAATTCCCTAGGAGCCAAGGAGAAAGTCGAAGGGAAGAAACCCTGAATATGGGTACTCTGGAATGGGCACCTAGGAGGCTGAGCCAGGATGTCCCAACAGAAGGACTTTCTGGGCAGCTTGAAATAATTACTTAATTCAATGAAATATTTTCCCTTCTACCAAAATACTAATAAAAATGTTTTACTATTTCAGAACATATATTTTTAATTATGCAGCCCTGGAGGCACAGTGGTTAAGTGCTATGGCTGCTAACCAAAAGGTCAGCAGTTTGAATCTACCAGCCGCTCCTTGGAAACCCTATAGGGCAGTTCTACTCTGTCCTATAGGGTCGCTATGAGTCAGAATCGCTCAACAGCAACGGGTTTGGTCTTATTATTTAT
>NW_004444125.1:1771796-1800415 GCF_000243295.1 Trichechus manatus latirostris | reverse complement strand
GAACAAAATTCTAACTCACAAAAAAAGACCAGACTTACTGGCCTGACAGAGACTGGAGAAACCCTGAGAGTACGGCCCCCGGACATCCATTTAGCTCAGTAATGGAGTCACTCCTGAGGTTCACCCTTTAGCCAAAGATTAGACAGGCGCATAAAATAAAATGAGACTAAAGGGGCACAACAGCCCAGGGGAAGGACTATAAGGTAGGAAGGGACAGGAAAGCTGGTAATAGGGAACCCAAGGTTGAGAACGGAGAGTGTTGACATATCATGAGGTTGTTAACCAGTGTCATAAAACAGTATGTGTACTAACCGTTTAATGAGAAGCTAGTTTGTTCTGTAAACCTTCATCTAAAGTACAATAAAAAAGAAAGAAAGAAATATATACAGAATTTCTGTTACTAGTTAAGTAAAGGATTCAGTGCAGGAAACAGACATCATTCTAGGTGTTATAAGCAGAATGAGATTTCAGACAGGGAGTTGGGTGCTCACAGAATCATTGGTTAGACTGGAGAAATGGGGTTTAGGCTGGGCCCTAGGAGAGATTCCCAGAAGAGTGAAGAATTGGCTTCCCGGGGGACTGCCAACTCAGAATACTTCACTGGAGCTATGGGTTCAAGAACCTACTCCCTAACTGGTTCCAAGGATTAGGAAATCTGAACTGAGAGGTCTGCTGGCACTGACTGAAGAAAAAAGTCCTAGAATGTGGCCATAGTAAATCCTCCCATTTCCACACCTTGTTTACCAGCCAAAAGCTGTATAGAGATGGCCTCTGCTTACTTCCAGCTTCCTAATTTTGCACAGGTGCATCTAGTTGGCAGACTTGGGTTTATATCCCAGTCTCTAGCTGCAGAGCGTGAGGTCTGCCAAATCTAGTTTCTAGTTTTCCTTGCCTTTCAGCCAGGAAAAGGATAGGATGAGGCTGAACGAGCCAATCCCCAGGCCCTATCACATTTTGCCTGAATACTGTGCGGGCCTCTCCTTCAAGGTGTATTGATGTTGAACAGTATTGAGAAGATACTATGGGCTATGCTAATAAAATCTGTATGTTATGGTGAACACCAAATCCAACTGTCATTTCTCAAGCTTATCTTTGTAAAATAATTTGTAAGGTAGCTCTTGTTATCAATTACATTGTGATGACTGTCTCTGATGTCTGTAAAATAAACAATGTAGGCCCAGATAGGAAAAAAAATTGTTTTCATATGGGATTTTGTATTTTTTAAAATTTCCTCATTTCCTGTTATTTATATTTGTCCACTTTGATCTAAAGAAACTTCTAAAATTTATTTCTAAGATTTTAAACATTAAGACAGTAATCTTAATATTTGTTACTAATGTTTTCCCAACTTTTCGGCCCTGTAGTTTTTGTCTAAAGTATTTGTTGGGTGAACATAATTTTGGGTGATAAGACATATTAACTAATTTCATTATAATTTCTTTCCTTGTTTTGTTGTTATTTATTTTTCATTTTCTCTATCTTTGTTTCTTTTGCATGAAAAAGCTCCTCAACATCTGCTACATATTTTACTTATTTTTTTCTGGTTTCTTCAAAGGTTTTTCTTTTTATACTTAATTTTATATTAATTCAGAACTAATTGTGACATACAAAATGAGTTAGGATTTTTAACTATATATTTTTCTCCAAACTAGACAGCATATTTATTATTCCAGGCAAATAAAAAATAATTTAAGAAGAATGGGCATCTATAAAACCCAGTCTTCCCATCTAAGGGCAAATATGGCTGTTCATTTTATCATTTTTAAATTTATTATTAACATTTTATTACTTTTTATGTGTGCTTTGCACATTTTTCTTGGGGGTAATCTAGATCTTTTATGGTGTTTTTATACTTATTTTAAATAGAAAATGTTCCAGATTATTTTTAAACTGGTATTTGTGTCTACACGAGAAAAGTAGTGATTTTTATTTCTTATCTGGTTCTATAACTTCATTTTCTGTGAAATTTTTGGAACTTCGTTATTAATTCTAAGAGATTTTTAGTTGATTAACTCATGAGTTTTGTTAATATTTACTGGAGCTGTAACCCGTTGCTGTCCGACTCATAGGGACCCTATAGGACAGAGTAAAACTGCCCCATAGAGTTTTCAAGGAGCAGCTGGTAGATTCGAACTGCTGACCTTTTGGTTAGCAGTCAAGCTCTTAACCACTGCACCACCAGGGCTCCACTGGAGCTGTAAACCTGGATTATTAAATGCACACACACACACATATATATATACTCTCAAGAGTAAATTTTGGCATTTTCTCTCTATATTGTTACCAAATTTACAATTTATTATTTAGAATTTACTCATTGCCCATCTGCTTCCAACACTTAACCATATTATGTTAAACATATATTATCTCCAATCTTCAATTACTAATTTTGAATCATCTTTTGGTCTTTTGTTAAAAGCAGGGTATGGGAGTGGCATATTTCTAAACCCTGTATATAATAAAGAGTGAGAGTATCTTTTGTTTATGCTCATGCAAGATGTGGGAAAAAGTTTACTTTTCATCTATAACCCCTTATCCATTTGTATTGATGTATATACTTACTATAAAAGTGGCAGAATGCTATGTTATGTATTTAAAAACAGACATTTCAAGGCTAGTCAGACATACCAAAACTGCTGAGATGCATAGAAAGGATGAGACAAGTTATTTTTTTATCTAGTCAATAAATCCAATAGGCTTTCTACAAGGTTCCTGCTTTAAAACAGTTTTAAACATCAGGGCAGTAGTAGTACAGCTAAATCTTAGAATACCTCCTAATCCCTGGATCTCTGGAGTAAACTACCCCTAAATTGTGGAAGTCCCTAAGGGTTTGTCAAGCTTAATACATTAAGAATCATAGCATCTATAGAACAAAATTTGCACACAATTAGCAATAGATTTATTTTTATCCATGGTATAATCCTTTTATATATCTCTTTAAAAAGGTTATTTTTTATCAATGCTGTTGCATTATCCCAGGTTTCAGAAGACAAGGAATAAACTAACTGTGCTTCTAGGGGCAACCTTAGCTGTTAAATAAAGTGCTATTTTTGAGTGTCATATAGTCCATAGTCCAGTCTGGAGCTTTTGGAACTAGCTTTGAAAGTTGGAAATAACTTTCTTATGTATCAGAGAATATGGAATTGCCACCTTTTAAATGGGAAAGGGATCCATAAAAATTCTATGCCCTTGGTACAGAGAAAAACCCTTTAGTTTATTCACTTTTACCTTCCGCCATATTTATAAAGGGCAAGAAAATTAAGAACCGAAAAGAACACTGCAAAAAAAAAGAAACACACTCTGTCTTTCTTTCTTCACCCTACACTGCACTTCTGCAATTTTTTTCTGTCAGGCAGGGGGTGTGGTAAGAAACCGATAAGGATTATGGGAAGATATACACTAAGACAACGAGAAATTCCATCTCCTTAAGAGAAATGTTACTCCGTGTTGAAAGAAAGACCTTAAGGTTAAGTTAAAACTAGTCATGAAGGACAGAAATCTATATAACCTAATGTTGAATCTGGTTCTAAAATAGGATATATTTGAGGATACTGAATTAAGGGAAAAGACTGGAGATAGATCACTTTCTGATTTACAACACTTAGAGTTTAGGAAGAAAGGAGTGGAATTAGCCTTAATGTCTAGATACTAAGACAGGCAACACAATGTAACAGAAAGGAGTTCAAAATTAGACTCAAGGATATATAGGGGATTTTATAAATGATAAAGATAGTACCACAAAATATTGGGGGGATATAAATTATTTCATAAATTGTGTTGAGACAATTGGTGGTCAATTTGAGAAAAAATTAAAATAAATCCCTACCTCATTCTTCGTACAAAAAAAAAAAAAAATCCAGAGAAATCAAAAAATGAAACAATAGAGAGAATACAACATAGCTGTACATACAAAAATTTAGACTGGTAAATATGACCCTAAGCATGGCATAAAATCCAAACTTCTGAATAGGAAATTGATTAAATGGATGACAATTCAAAACACCATAGCAAACACAAAAGGCACACAACAAACTGAAAAATAAAATACATGTGCAGCACAGATGATCTGACACTGAGCTAATAAATACAAAATATAAACAATTTATAAAATCAAAAAAACAAAAAATTAACCCAGGAGAAAAAAAGGACAAAAGATACAAACAGAAAATTACTGTATAAGAAATGCAAATAACCAATAAGCATACAGAAAGATGGTCAAATTTCTTAATAATAAAATGAATATAAATTAAACCAACAATCAACTATAATAATGTTTGACCTATTAGATTGGTAAAGATAATAAAGCTTGATAAGGATATGAGGAAAAGTCCCTTCTATTTCTATACTTTTGTTGTTGTTAGGTGCCATTGAGTCGGTTCCCACTCATAGCGACCCGATGTACAACAGACAGAAACACTGCCCGGTCCTGTGCCATCCTCACAGTCATTGTTATGCTTGAACCCATTGTTGTAGCCACTGTGTCAATCCATCTTGTCCAGAGTCTTCCTCTTTTTCGCTAACCCTCTCTCTACCAAGCATAATGTCCTTCTCCAGGCACTGGTTCCTCATGATAACTTGTCCAAAGTATGTGCAACAAAGTCTCACCATCCTAGCTTCTAATGAGCATTCTTGCTGTACTTCTTCCAAGACAGACATGTTTGTTCTTCTGGCGGTTCATGTTATATTCAATGTTCTTCACCAATACCGTAATTCAAAGGCATCAATTCTTCTTCAGTCTTCCTTATTCATTGTCCAGCTTTTACAAGCGTATTAGGCAATTGAAAACCATGGCTTGGGTCAGGCACAGCTTAGTCCTTAAAATGACATCTTTGCTTTTTAACACTTTAAAGAGATCTTTTGCAGCAGATTTGCCCAGTGCAATGTGTCATTTGATTTCTTGACTGTTGCTTCCCTGGGCGTTGATTGTGGATCCAAGTAAAACTAAATCCTTGACAATTTCAATCTTTTCTCCATTTATGATGATGTTGCTTATTGGTCCATTTGTGAGGATTTTTGTTTTCTTTATGTTGAGGTGTACTCCATACTGAAGGCCATGGTGTTTGATCTTCATCAGTAAGTGCTTCAAGTCCTCTTCACTTTCAGCAAGCAAGGTTGTGTCATCTGCATATCACAGATTGTTAATGAGCCATCCTCCAATCCTAATTCCATGTTCTTCTTCATATAGTTCAGCTTCTCGGATTATTTGCTGAGCATACAAATTGAATAAGCATGGTGAAATGATACAATCCTGATGCATACCCTTCCTAACTTTAAACCACACAGTGCCCCTTTGTTCTGTTGAAACGACTGCCTCTTGATATATGTACGGGTTCCTCATGAGCACAATTAAGTGTTCTGGAACTTTCATTCTTCTCAATGTTATCCATAATTTTTATGATCCACAGAGTCGAATGCCTTAGCATAGTCAATAAAACACAGGTAAACATCTTCCTGGTATTCTCTGCTGTCAGCCATGATCCATCTGACATCAGCAATGATATCCCTTGTTCCGTGTCCTCTTCTGAATCCGGCTTGAATTCTGGTAGTTCCCAGCCAATGCTGTGGTTGCAGCAGTACATTTCTATACTGGAAGAACATAATGTAAATTAAAATAATCTTTTTGGATGTAAATTAGATAATATAAATATAAATGTAAATGAAACCAACATTCAAGGCTTTTGATTCTGTGCAACATAACATTCATCGTAAATTGTAACTTTTTTGGAATAAAAAAGACCACAAATAATGAATTAAATAAATTTTTTATAATATATTCCCACAATAGACTACATCCTCATTAAAAATTGATGGCGATTACATGCATATATTAGTATGGAAAGATGTCCAAAATGTATTGTTAATTCAAAATTAAAAGTTGCAGAATAGTATATTTTCCTTTTAAAAACAGTATATTCCTACTTTTAAAAAGTGTCTCTGCATCTCTCTATCTATCTATTTATCCACATTGGAAAATATCTGACGGGGGGTGTTGCAAAATTTACCTGTGATCATTTAAGGTGATGTAATTTTGATGGATTTTAATTTTAAATCACATTTTCCTGTGTTTTAGAATTTTTTGCCACAGAAAAATAATGTTTTTTTACTGAAAAAATCACAAATATAATATTTTTCAAAGAAAACATGTGATTCTAAAAACTGCATGTCAACATGGAAAATGACCATATTTCATTTTGTTAGGACAGTGAGATTTTGAGTAATTAATCTTTTTGGCATTCATTGGCATCCATAATTGTTAAAACATTATTTGTGCAATAGACTATGGAAGATGGTGGATGGGAATCAGCATCCATTCTGGCCTCCTTCTACTTTGCCTTACTGTTACTGCAGAGCTTGAAGCCTAACATTACTTTCCAAACTCCCTGACAGCAAGGCTTTCAATATGATTTGCCTTTGCCCATTTTGATTCACTTGTGTAAGGTTTGTAGACTTGTAAGCACAATCTTGGATCATTATTGTTACTATTTTCTGTAGCAGCATCAGCAGATATGCTAGTGTTGAGTAGCTACCTTCTTGAGAATTCAAAAGCAGGACTTCAAGCATCCATTTTGCCAGTTCTGGAGCTGGCGGCAGTAGAAGCTCTTTCCCAAAACAGGAAGCCACTCAATGATAATAAAAGAGGCTCTGAAATGGCCTGATTCTGCTCAAGTCAGAGTCTGTTTCTTCAACTCTCCAAGGGAATCTGTAAACCCATTGATACCCTGTAATGAACCCCCTTCTCCTTAAAATGATAAAGTTCCCTTCTTTATACCTAAATTCTGACTGAGACATTCTTAGATAAATAAGTAGAGAGATGGGTTCATATATAAACAAACAAATATCACATAAACCGAAAAACCAAACTCATTGCCCTCAAGTCGGTTCCAACTCATAGCGACCAGGGATGGGAATTAGCAAATGTGAATCTTTAGTAATACACTCCTAAGTTTTAAAAAGTATATATAATTAAGTCATTTTTAGAGATGTCTACTAGTATCTATTATCTTGTGACGGTATTCTAGATTTTGTATTCATATATGCATTTTCAGCTTATTGAATTAGAAATAATAGTTATGGCACATTGTTTATTTCATAACACCACTTTATAATCTATACCATTCTAAGTACTGACCACTGGAGACTTCAGAACTGCAAGAGCTGTTTGATTCTCTGTGGAAGCTCAACATGACAAAAAAAAAAAAAATCTCCTTGCTGACTCTAGTTTTGAGGCTTAGCATTATAACAAAAGCTATTGGTATGGTTCCAGCTTGCCTGGGATGAGCTGAGTGAGTTAAGAGAAAAGAGTGTATGAGCAAATGAATGAAGTCACTCAAGTATTTATGTAATAATCTATGAATAAATGAATGATCAGTGATTTATCTTTTGTACCTCACTTCTCCCTGCTTTTGTTCCAAATGCATTGGATCCCCAGTGCCTCAACTCTAGCACAATCTCAGTAGGAAGTGACCGTTAGCTTGAATGTGTCCCTCAAGTTCTAGAGTCCTCCCTCTTGTGCATAGCATGCTTCACAAAGAAACCTACATTTCCTTAGACTTCAACTTCAAGATCATGCTAAACCAAACATAATAGCTCCCTACTGCCTTTAGGACAAAGTCCAAACTCTTGACACTGAGAGTTATTACTGTAATATTTTTAATAGTCTCCTATGACTATCAGCTGTCCATTAATATTAAACATCTAATTTGAATAACACTGTTTTCTAGGAATTTTATAGATTACTTCAGTAATCCCTTCCCTTAGTCCAGAAAGGCAAATAGCATCTCTGTTTTACAGAAGAGAAAGCTGCCCTTGAGAATCTGGTATCAACCTTCATTTTCACCCTGCGTCCAACATCTAGTCTTAGTACTTGCTCCCTTTTATAGAAAGCGTTACCTGGTATTTCCTCCCTTATTTTACCTCCAGAGACTATCAGCCTGGGCAACTTCATTACCCCTTATTTCATTATCTTTCACTGTTTATTCTCTTCCTACATGATAGTCTTGCTTCTAGCTAGACCATAGGATCCTAGACAATAGGGGTAATTTCTGGCCCATTTGTGTATCCTCTACAGTGTCTGGCTCCGGACTGAATCAAAAATAAATTGAGTGATAACTGCAAGACTGCTTACTCAGAAAAACAAAAAAAGTAAGGTTTACAGAACCTGAATATTAACTTATTTTTGATCATTAAGATTCCACCTAATTGAATATCATAAAAATAGAAAATATATTAAACATCATGTACATCAAAATAACTGAAAGAAAACCTAGTTTTGAGGTTATTTTATCAACTTAATTGTGTATGATAGGTCATATTGGTTAACTATCCGATTCCTTCCTGACTCTTCCCAGGTATCTATCCACAACCCCACATGACTCAGGGATCGTTGACCCCATCCTAGCTCCAGAAGTTGTTGCTGTTAGCTGCCCTGGAGTCGACTCCCCTACTCATGGGAACCCCACGAACAATGGAAAGAAATGCTGCCTGGTCTTGTGTCATCCCCATGATTGGTTGGGGATCAGACTGCATAGGATTTTCATTGTTGATTTTCAAAGTAGATCTCCAAGCCTTTCTTCCTAGTCCATCTTAGCCTGGAAGCTCCATTGAAACCTGTACAGGATCATAGCAACACCTGACAAATGGGTAGTGGCTGCCCATTAGATGTACATTGGCTGGGAACTGAAACCCGGTCTCTAGCATGGAAGGCACGGATTCTACCACTAAATCACCACTGTGCTCCAGCTCTAGAAGTAGATACTCATTAGTCTGAGTCAATCAAACTGATTTCATTTCCATGATCAGGAATAAATTTATCATTGGAACAATAAGATATGGTGCAAAGTGTGCTGGGAGCTTGTTTCCTCACTTCTAAGAAATGGCAAAAGAAAATGGCATCTGTTTTTTCCTGACAGTTGTCTCCTCTGAATGTGATCCTAGGAACTGCTGACGTATCTTGCAATCATAAAATCATTTTATAGGAGAAAGCAAACATTCTCAGCTTTCCTCAGGTAAAGTTCTTCATTTGAACCACAGAACAGAGAAAATTATATATATAGTTATTTTCTTTGTTATCAAGAATGGGAGTAAATGGTACCTTCTTGATACATAGGAGAAATGTTAACTTATTGCACGCAATGGATGTCTTCCAACATTCAGGCTAAATTCTCTGGAGATCCAGTTGAGAAATGTTGCATGATGAGTGGTATAATGGTACTCACTGTATTATTCTAGACTTCTTCTCATAAGAAATAATAAATTTCCTTATTATTTAACCCTTTTGTTACTTTTTTTTTTTTTGAATGGCATGTGTTTTCAGTGCTGGAATGCATGCTTACTAATTGAGTGCATTTAAATTTTTGGTTGGTAATATGGATTTTTAGGAATATGATCTGGCAATACAATCTGCCAATGAGGTGTGCGGCACTTTGGTGCCACTGATCTGTGGCATGACAGTATGCCACTGAGAATGAGGTCGATAATTTATTTCTGGTGCCTTTCCATTAGGTTACATAGAAAACCTCTGGTTTTCCAAATACGACACAGAAAAACCAAAACAACCCCCTCAAGTCTCCCTAACTATCACACAGGAAAGTCATAATTATGTTTGCAAGCATTATCTCACAGAAGCAAAGAGAAGAAAAGCAAAAGTTTACGAAACTAACACATCCAGGAGGCATCACCTAATAGAATGTTCAACCTACATAAGAAGGAAGCTTCAACTCAGGTCTTCTGAGCTTCATGCATTTCAAAAGGGACTCACCTTGACACTAAATGCATTAGAACCAGAATAATGCCTTACCTCTGAGGTCCAGAGGCATAAAAAGTGGCTGGCGTACTGTTTAGGCCAATGGTGACGAAAGTAATTAGAGGTGGGGTTTTCTGACACTTGCAGCTGCAAGAAATTTAACTTATATACCTTACCATGAAAAAAAAAAAAAAAAAAAAAAACCCCTTGCTCTCATCTATTCCGACTCATAGCAACCCTATAGGGTTTCCAAGGAGTGGCTGGTAGATTCGAATTGCTAACCTTTTGGTTAGCAGCCAATCTCTTAACCACTGCACCGCGATTTACATCTGCTTCCCTACTGATAGACATGGGGCAGCTAATGTAAAGTTATCAAGTATGTACTGGTTAACAAAGAACTTTGATATTTACAAAAGAACAATTATTCTTAGTGTAAAGTTATAAATCATGGTTCTACTGTAAGTTCTTTTTAGAAGGGTGATAATTTGTTAGCTTCATTAAAACCCTGTGCTTTGAAGGCATTTTTTTCATCATTTGAATAAAACAAAACTCATTTATGCCAGGCATTGCTAGGATGAGTAAACTTGGACATATAGTGATTTAATAACCAGAACTGAGGGTATTTCAGTCCTAACAAATGTTGCCTGTTGACAGCAGAAGTGTAAACATGACCTCAGTTCATGCATTTGCTGCCAGTTCTTCCAAAGCTTAAGGGCATGATTGACAAGTGTGTATCAAGCATGGGGCAGTTTGTTTAAGGTGACTATGCCCGTGGTGGAGAAAGGGTAGGGACTGATGATGATGGGAACTGATGCAAAGCTGTCCACCACAAGGTTTGAGTTCAAAGAAATTTTCATTTGATTCTAGATTCCATCACTGCTATCGAGTCTGTTACTTAACTTCTTTAACGATCTAGTTGCTCATCTGTAAAATAGAGCTAGTGATAGAAATAGTCATTCGTTTATTAAGTAAATATCTGTGGAATGCCTAATAGATTTTCGACACCATGCTAAGTTGTAGGCATTATTCTAGGTATCTACCAGTACAATTTTTTGAAGATGAAATGACATAATATGCACAAAGTGCAAGACAGAATACTTGTCATGGAGCAGGCACTCAATAAAAGCTACGGTGCCCACATTATTGACAAAGACAGACCTATGCCTTGGAGTGAATACCTAGATCATGGGAGCCAGGAACCTTAGTGGCAGCCAAGTTGTGAGTCATTGTACTAACCCTAAGTGTTACTTGGACATTTCATTACTTTTATTCAACATTTTTCTGGAGGTTTTAGCCAGTGAAATCCAGTGAGAAAAGGAAAGGCATCTGGGTTAAAAAAGAAGTAAAACTGTCTTTATACACAGATAATATGACTGTCTATGTAGAATGTTTGATGAAATTTTCAAAAAAACGGTTAATAAAATAAGTGAGTTTGCACTTGTTGCAGGATAGAAGATTAATATACAAAAGCCCATTGTGTGCCTATGTACTAAAAGTGAATAAAAAGTATTACTAAGAGAAATTTTAAAAGACCCAAATAAATGAAGAGATATACTGTGTTTATGAGTTAGAAAACATTATTTTTAAGATGTCAATTATCTCCAAATTGATCTATAGATTCAATGCAATCCCAATTAAAATTGCATCAAGCTTCTTCTTCTTTTTTTTGTGGTAGAAATAGGTAAACTGATTCTAAAATTCAAATAGAAATGTAAAGGACCTATAATAGCCAAATAATTTGAAAAAGAATAACAAAGCTGGAGGAATAATACTACTTTATTTCAAAACTTATAAAGCTAAAATGATTAGACAGCTTGATATTTGTGTAATGATATGCAAATATATTTATAAAACAGAACAAAGTGTCCAGAAATACACCCACATATATGTAGATAATTTTTTTCTTTCCAAAACGTACAGAGGCAACTTAACATGGAAAGGCTATTCTCCTCAACAAACTGTAAAACTATTTTTAAAAATATAAGCTTCAATCAATACATCTCACTATATACAAAAATTAACTCAAAGTGGATCTTACACTTCAATTTAAAAATTGAAACTATAAAAATTTTAAATTAAAACATAGGAGAAAATCATTAAAGATTTCTTAAATATGACAGCCAAATTGTGATCCATAAAAGGAAAACAAATCAATAAATTGATCTTCATCAAAATTTAAAACTTCTCTTTTAAAGACACAGTTAAGAAAGTGATTTAAAACAAGCCATAGACTGGCAGAAAATGTTTTCATATCCTATATGTGATAAATGACATGTGTCCAGAATATATAAAAGACTCTCAAAATTCAATAATAAGAGAATAAACAACTCAGTTTTAAAAATGGGCCAAAGATGTGCACATTTTAACAAAGAAGATACATGTATAGTAATAAGCACATGAAAAGATGCTCAACATGATTAGCCAATACGGAAATGCAAATTAAAATCATCATGAAATACCTGTTAGGATGACTAAAACGAAAAAGATTGATCATACCAAGGATTGGAAAGGATATGGATGCACTCGAACTCTCATGCAATGCTTATGTGAATGTAGAATGGGTCAACCACTTTGGAAAACAATTTGGCAGTTTCTTAAGTTAAATCTGTGACTACTACATGATTCATCAGGAGCCCTGGTGGCTCAATGGTTAAGTGTTCGGCTGCTAGCCAAAAAGGTTGGCAGTTCGAGCCCACCCCGTGGCTCCACCGGAGAAAAAACCTGGCGATTTGCTCCCGTAAAGATTACAGCCAAAAAAAAAAACCCTATGGGGCAGATGTACTGTGTCATGTGGGGTGGCTATGAGTGAGTGGACTGGATGGCGCCCAACAACAACAACGTATGATTCATCCATTCCACTCTTACTTATTTACCCTAGAGAAATGAAATAATATGTCCATACAAAGGCTTATACACAAATGTTCATAGAAGTGTTGTTTGTAATAGCCAAAAATAGGGAACAATCTAAGTATCTATCAAGAGGTGAATGGATAAACAATGTGTGGTATATCCATATAATTAAATACTACATATCAACATAGACCCAACAACATGGATAATTTTCAAAATAATTATACTGAATGCAAAACAACAGATCAAGAAGAGCATTTCTGTATGGTTCATGTATATAAATTTCTAGAAAATATAAACTAACCTATAGTGACAGAAAGCATATCAGTATTTGCTTGAGGATGAGGGCAGGAGTGGGTAGAGGATAAAGAGAGGGATTAGAAAGGGGCACAAAGAAACTTTTGTTGGTGATGGATATGTTCATTATCTTGATTGTGAAGATGGTTTAATGAGTGTATACACATATCAAAACGTGTCAAACTGTACTCTGCATGCACAGTTTATTGGATCTCCATTATATCGCCATGGACCCGTTCAAATAATTTATAGGTGTGATAAGTTTTAATAAGAGGGAAACTCAGGGTGCCATGGGAGCATAAAATGGGGCACTTCCTCATCAGAGATCAGCCCTGATAGGCTCCTTCCCAGGGCAAGTATCTAGACTGATAACAGTTCAGACATGGTCTTGAGAGCTTTTTAAAAGACTAAGAGGAAGGAATTCACAGTAAAGAAACTAAATGCCAATGCAATGACTCGAGATAACTCAGAAGCATCAAGAATAAGCAAGGCAGCATAGAAATTTTTTTTTCAGATTTATCGTTTTCTGTTTAGCACATTTATTATTATCAGATAGAACACATTCTTAGCTCTTATTATGTATGTATGGAAGGGTGTAAAGTTTCCAGAAAATAGATCCAGTCAGGGAGCCCAGGGGTACTGAGGTCAGAAGGAATGCTTTACCTTAATCAAGTGCACAGAGACTGACTTATGGACTAGACAACTCATTAATTTACTTTGAGAATTAGAATTCCTGAATGGATAAGAATTCTATGTCATCAGGTAAGCACCTGCTCTTCCTTATTGGAAACACTCCAATAATTTCCAGAACTTTGCTTTGTAAGTGTAGAGTCAGAACTGGGAGCAGGAGAAAGATGATTCTTCATCTTCGCCTTAGACATAGACCTGCCATTGGTGAGGGCAATCCTTCCGAGCACCTTTTTCCCTGGACAATGAGAATGTTCTTGCTTTTGATCCCCCTTTTCCAGTCTCCAAATGGAGCCCCCTTCTTCTGTGGAAGCATCTTTTCTACTGTCATGTTTGCATAAATTTTATGGCTAGCTTTTCTATGCCCTAGACCACACCTTTCCATTAGATGTTTACTCTTCCTGCTTTGGTTTGGAAGACACTCTGTCCCCTGGAGGGACTTCTGCAGAAATCATATCTCATCAACTCTGATTTGATTTCACCAATTTAGCTCTCAGAAGTGGTGGTGTTTTTCATGTAAAAGTCCTTTCTGTCACAATTTTACAGTGCATTTTCATAAAGCATTATCCCAGAAACCATGTGAATTTTAATTTGACTGCCCAACTACCCTGTGAGATAGGAAGAATCTCATCATTCTCCCATATATCAGAATTACAGGTGCCCTCATGTTAACTGGCTGCAATGACCAAGTCCAGGTCTACAACATTTGATTTTCGAAAGAAAGAAAGAAAGGCATAAAACACAATGGGGATATCAACAACTTTAAAGCTAAAAAACCCCACAAACTACATGACACAATAACCAAATGAAATAATCTAGGAAGGGTAAGGTTGAATGACTTATTTCCATAAGCACCAGCAGTCTAAATTCTTGGGCATTATGAACCCCCACTACTATCTTACCTGACTTAATTTTTATGGAGATTATCAAAAGTTCAGTGATGCTTTCATTAATTAAAAGAACGTGGGGATCCAGTATAGTTCATTTATTCACTCGATCACTCAGTCATCAATACTTATTAAATGCCTACTCTGTAGGGTCACTATGAGTCGGAATCGACCTGATGGCAACAGGTGTTTTTTTTTTTTTTTCTCCTGTGTCAAACTCAATGCTAGGAGGGGCCCCCATTCTCATGTTAGACACAAACTAATAGGGAAATGACATGTAATACATAAATAATTACAAATTATAATAAGCATTAGAAAGAAGAAACATAAAAACTGAATGTTATCAGAAACAATACTATAAAACTAGATTCCTAAGTGGTTTATATTTTTACTGAATGTATTAGTCAGGACTTTCTAAATTATAGAGGCGAGAAACCTAACACATAGGACTTCTAGGGAAAAAAAAACAACAATGCAGGAGACTGGGACAGAATCTCAGAAACAGCCCTGGTGAGGCTGGCTTCCAGAGCAATGGAATCCAGGTACTCTGAATGCTGACGGCTGTTGTCAGTACTCTTGATTTTCCACTTTTCTTGTCTGCTTGTCTTTGTGTGTCAAGTCCACTTTCTTCCTGTTACAAACCTCCTTCTTCCATTCAGGTTCCTCCAGGCTTACATTTTCACAGGCCAGAAGTGGTAAGGGAAAAGAGTCTTACTTGCTTAGTTTCAGGTCCTTGCTAGGAAACATTTCGAGGAAATACACTGTAACTGGCCTAGCATGAGTATTTTATTCTGAGGAACTACACTTCAACGTCAAAACAAGAACCTAGGTATAGGATGTGGAGGAGCAGGCAATACTACGAGAAACTGCACACAAATACCACCTAGTTAAAACAGCTAAGCAGCAAATGCTAGCAAGTAAGAGAGGTTAGGAGGTGGAAGGCACATACTCTGCAAATTGAGCACACTGTCACGGTTTCAGCCTTCGCTCATGCCCAGCTAGTGTGTTTTGTGGCGTCTGTAGCTTTAAGGTGTGCGTGTGGAAGCCACCTGCAGCTCTGGAGCCACAGGGAGCTGATGTTCTTCCTATTCTGTTGGGCTGGATGTGCATGTTAATTAGGAGCCTGGGTGCCAGGAGCAGATTAACCAGTAAGCAAGCTATGCAGGCACTTACATTAAGCAAGGTACCCACAGGCTTACTTGTGTTTATTTACTAATCTGTAGTGCACAATTTCATGTGTTTCTTGATGTGGTGAAAAACAGGTAAAATTGTGCACTACAGATTAGTAAGTAAGCACAAGTAAGCCTGTGCATACCTTGCTCATTGAGTAACCTGTCCCCTCTGGGTGCTCTGGGTGAGCCTGGCATTCTACTGATTTGGCAGCCGCAACGCTCATTCTGATTGGTTACTTCCAAAGGAATATAAACTCTTACATCATTGATTATATACATTGTTTACCACTCCTTGTCAACACATTCATAAGTTTTTGTACTTTCCAAAATGTGTTTATAATGGGTCCAGCAGGTGTTTATCTCCTGTGAACGAAGTTGCCATATGTTTATCCGTAACAGGGTAAATGTGTTTGAAAATTTAACTACTCTTGAGGAAAAACAAAAATGTTTGTAAGCCAAGGACCATGTTGGGCAGGAGAGCTTATTTACCACTGTTAAGCAGAGCAAACAGGTTTTTATTTACTTCTGTTAAATGTAAGATTAGAACCATCACTGCTTAAGAGGAACTGAAGGATATATAATGACAAAATGCCATGTGGTATCCTGGATGGTATCCTGGAACTGCAAAAGGACATTAGGTAAAAACTAAGAAAATCTGAATATAGTGAGGACTTTAGTTAATAGCAATGTGTCAATATTAGTTCACCAATTATAACAAAAGTACCATATTAAGGGAAGACACTAGTGATACGGGAAACCACCTGAATATAAGAATACCTGTACTCTCTTTGTAAATTTTCTGTAAATATAAAATCAAAAGTTTATTTCAAAAAAATGTAGGGTAAGGCATTCTTTACAAAAATTTATTTCATACCTCACAATTAGTCCCGTGACCAACCATGCCTAATCACCATGGTCTTGAGGGACTGGATAGTATGATTGGCTTGTAGTGGTTAGTTACCTTCTAGTCGATTCTGGCTCATGGCCACCCCATGTGTGCATAGTAAAACTGCTCCATAGGGTTTTCAAGAGTGACCTTTCAAAAGTATATGCCCGGCCTGCCGTCCAATGCACCCGTGGGTGGGTTCAGACCTCCAACCTCTTGGCTAGTAGTCGAGCGCTTAACCGTTTGTGCCTGCTGGGGACTCCTAGGCTGCCTGAAGAGCAGAAAAAAGAATGGAGTGGAATTTGAAATCCCAGAAAACAATAGTAATTTCATATCGCTAAAATCATTGGTATTTGAAGCCTGATTTACCAGTAACCTTGGAATATTTTTATATTGTCAGTGGAGCACAGCTAAAATATGATTTCTCAGTGGTAAACTGTTGAACAGAATTTGAGATTTTAAGAGTCTATTCAATAAATTCTGATTCATAGCAACCCTATAGGACAGAGTAGAACTGCCCCCATAGTCTCTAAGGCTGTAATCTTTACTGAAGCAGACTGTGACACCTTTCTCCTGCGAAGCCACTAGTGGGTTCCACCTGCTGACCTTTTCGTTAGAAGCCACCAGTGTTCCTTTAGGGTAGATACGAGTTGGAATCAACTTGAAGGCCAAGGTTTTTTTTTTTTTTTTTTTTCCAATAAATATTGTCTTTGTTTTCCTCTGACCACATCAGTTTCCAAAATATCTAATTATTCTCCTTTTCCTCATGTAAAAATCCCAAACTGAAAATAACCTTTCTCCCATGGTTCTTTCACTTTCCCTCCCTGATTTTCCCTCCCTCTATCCACTTCCTGTCTCCCTTTCTTCAACACGTATTGAGCATCCACTGTTCCTGGCACTGTGCTTGGGTACCTTGTAGTAGCACACCCCCTACTAGGAGAAATATGCAAACATCACAAAACTGAATTTACTCAGCTAGGGTAAATAAGGCAACTGGTGCTCCCTTTTCAAAAGATCTTGACAGGCTGGTCTCCCTGAAAATTCACCTTTCCGTAGAGAGGACAGATTGGTATAAGCTGGCCATTAGCCATAAGAACCGGCTGTGTGGTGGGAAAATTCAAGAGGTCGATCTCTGAACCAGAATTCTGCAAGCTCTTGGGCGAGTCATGAGCTATGGGACGAGAAATGCTTCCAGCTCAACATCTTGGTCTTTGATTGTAAGGGCCAGGGGCTCTTTAAGAAACATTTGCTCCGTATGATATTGAAAGATTTCTAATTCTCCAAGGATTGGCCAAGGAGGGTTTTCTTGTTTTTCCAAGCTGCCCTGCAGAACGTATTATACTGTCCAGAAATGATGTTTAGAGTTTCAATAGCTTCTGGTTCTCTGGGCCACATCACCTTGCAGTTGCCCTCAAATTGTTTCTGAATCACGTTTCCTCTGGCACGAAGCAGGAGCCCTCGGTTCACATTACGCCTTACAATGCACAGCGCTCTCACCCTGCTGCAGAGGAGCTTTAATGTCAGAATGAAAAATGATAATGCATAAATGAAATAGCAACCACATGTGCTCTGTAGTGTGGCCCTGGGTCTGCATGGCCTTTCAAAGCAGGGAGCAAACCATCGATGCAGCACTCAGCAACAGAGCTAGGGCCTGCTGTGAGGAGGGCTCTACCTTCACAGTCCTCACCCTGAGGTCGCCTGAGCCAGCAAAGGTGGCCTAGCTGTCCAGAGTCACCCCAAGAATGGCCACTGCATGCATTGGGCAGTATGGCAAGTAAAGGAGAGGATTATGGGAGGGAGTGACCACAAGACCGGGTTCGAGTCTACATTGTATTAGTCTGCCCCGTTGATTCTACATCCTGATTGTCAAATCCCTTCCTCTATCTTCATTCCTAGCCCTTTGTGTTTCTTACTTAGATTTCTGTGGCATCCTCCTGATTGGCTCATTGCCACAAGTCTTGCAACCCTTACATCTACTCATCACATGCAGGCAAAGTGATATATTAAAAACAAAAATCTGAAAATGCCCTTTCTGTTCCCTCCTGATAAAGAAAGTCTAGATTCCTTAACACAATTGAAAATTTCCTTTGTGACCTTACTTCTCACCTAATGAGATTCTTTCAGGATACATCCACTCTGTTTCTTGACAAACTACTCATAGTTCCTTGCACATACCGAGCTCGTGGGTACTTAACGTATTTTTGTCCCTGCTGTTTCCTCAGCCGATGAACCCCTTTGCTCACATTGACTAATTGCAAAAGTAATACTCATTCTTCAAGGCTCAGTTCAGACACCACTTCCTCTCAGAAGTCTATCTAATAACCCTCCTGAGAAAATACCTGTATATTCCTTTATTACATAATTTTCCACATTTAATATTGTAAGTGTTTACTCACAATCTTGTCCCTTGCCTAATACTATGAGCAACTCAAACACAGGAGCTGTCTTTTATACTTTGTTATCCAGTGGTGTGCTGCAGCCAGCTCATATTGTTTACAAGAGTCAGTTGTACACATCTTGTCACCACCTCTGAGTTCAGTGATGTCACGTTGGGAGTTAGAAATCAACTATGGTGGGTTTACACCACAGAAGTTGGTAAACACTACAAATAAAGGCTTTTATATTTTCTCCTGGAAATCGTGTTAAACATCTACCAGCACACACTGCTTGCATCCATACTCAATCCTAGCACAGGCCCTGAAATACAGTCTCTAGAAAAAAAGCTCAGTGACTAAGTATCTGAGCAAATTATCTATAAAATGAATTTATACATCTATAAAACGAACTAACAAATGGTGGCACCAGAATCCACTTAATGTCTCCAATCATTTTACAACAAAATTCCATCTGTAACATGAGGATAATAACATTCCACCTACCTGAAAAGAGAATAACAAGGTGATACAGATGGGACAGTGTTAAAAATACATATAAATAACAAGGGTCTCAAATTTATTTTTTATCTCAATGATTGCCTAGAAACGCTGCCAAATGGATAATTGAGGGAAGGACTTATACCCATTGCCGTTAAGTCTATTCCGACTCATAGTGACCCTATAGGACAGAGTAGAATTTCCCCACAGGGTTTCCAAGGCTATAAATCTTTATGGAAGCAGACTGATAACATCTTTCTCCTGCAGGGCAGCTGGTGGGTTCGAACCACCAACCTTTCAGTTAGCAGTTGAATGCTTAACCACTGCACCACCAGGGCTCCTCTAAGGGCTTATAACAAAAACAAAACATTCATTGCCATCCTTATAGGACAGGGCAGAACTACCCCACAGAGTTTCCAAGGAGTGGCTGGTGGATTCGAACTGTCGATCTATTGGTTAGCAGCCACACTCTTAACCACTGGGCCACCAGGACCTCTTAAAGGCTTATAGGCGGCCTAAATCCTTCCTACAGGTCACATGTTCTCATTTTCTCTGATTTCTAAGCTTTGGGTGTGTCTTAGTGTTGCTGTAACAAAGGACAGAACAAGTCGGTGGCTTTAAAGAACAGGAATTTATTGTCTCACAGTTTTGGAGGCTAGATGTCAGGGCATAGACTCCAGCAGAGTCTCACTCCTTGTGTGTAGCCCCAGGAGTTCCTTGCCATTCATTGGCGTTCCTTGGGATTCCTTGGCATTCCTTGGCATCTGTCTTCCGTCATGTGTTTGTGTGTGCATGTGTATCTATTCTGCTCTTTTCATAAGACATCATTCAGAAATGATGAAGTTTAGTGCCCACCCTACTCTGGTTTGACCTAATTAACATAACAAAACAAAATCCCTATTTCCAAACAGGGTCACATTTACAGGTAAAGGGGTTAGAACTTCAGTGTAACTTTTGGGAGGACACAATTTAATCCATAATTAATGACCTAACACCAAAGGACTTGTGGAAGGACATCATACATGAAGAAAGTGAGAGGTCATTAAAAGGACAGGAAAGAAAGAAAAGACCAAAATGGATGTCAGAAGAGACTCTGAAACTTGCTCTTGAACATTGAGTAGCTAAAGTGAATGGACGAAATGAAACAAGGATGGTGATACTACGTCTCACATACTTTGGACATGTTGTCAGGAGGGATCAGTCCCTGGAGAAGGACATCATGCTTGGTAAAGTAGAGAGTCAGCAAAGAGGAGAAAGACCTTCAATGCGATGGATTGACACAGTGGCTGCAACAATGGGTTCAAGCATAACAACGATTGCGAGGATGGCACAGGACTGGGCAGTGTTTCATTCTGTTGTACGCAGGGTGGCTATGAGTCAGAACTGACCTGGTGGCATCTAACAACAAGGTGCCATCCTCAGGAATTTTCAGACCCTTATGTGTATAGTATATGAATCAAATTGCTTAGAATATATTCCATTATCTACTTTTAAATAGCCGAATTCTTATTAAAGACTTATATGATGTATGGTTTAAAATGGCATCCAGTTAGCAGTCTCTGAATCTCAGCCCTGAACTTGAGGTGCCATCCTCAAAATTTTCACCCTTACATCAGCTTCAAAAATTAGAACTGGTGCTCATCCTATTGCCAAAATCTGGGAGGAATTTCCACTTACTACAAGGCTTTCAAAAATGTATTGGGAAAGATAATATGGAATCTTTTCTTGCTATGCTTCTGGAACCACAGTGAGCCCAATGGCATGAAAGAAGGTAGAACAATCTTTTGTCCCTTCACCTGTATTTGCAACTTGGTTCAGAAATGAAAAGTCTGAAAAATGTGAAGATGGGTTCTGCTTTTAATGGGTCCTGCTTTTTGAGTGCAACAGACTCTAGCTACTTCTTCTCCACTTCTTTTATTAGGCTTTCTCTCTCTGGAACCCTTTGGAGACTGCAACTCCCACCACTCAGCCAGGCAAGAATTATGCAGGCGTGTGAGTGGAGAGGTCTTTGCGGGCAGAAGTGGGGAGGCGGGTTATGGTGGAGTATGCCAGCATTGGAGCTGTAGGCCCTGGACACGCAAGACTGTAAGTGCGAGTGGAGAGACCTTTGGGAGCTTGCATGCAGAGTTTGACTTTTTTTTTTCAGAATTAAAAAAAAAGAAGGAAATATATCGACAGGATTCCAGATATAATTGCTGTTTTCTTCTTTAAAATGTAATTATTTCTCTTTTTTAATATTTGAGATGCATTCTTTTAATAAGTGTAAAAAGGACACTTTTGGCTTTGAGGACTGGCGGAGAATGATTCCAGCTATTTACCAGCATGGAAAGGAGTTCTAGACTAGTCTTTCTGTCAAGTAAGAGGCTAAGCCTAAGCTTTGAGAAACCAGGAGTCCATTTCTTCTTGGAAAGTTCCCCCAGTGGATCTAAACCCCTAGGTGGAGGCGAGTGTGGCTCCTGGTCCTCTGTCCTCCTGCCTCCATTGTGTGTGGTGCCAGGTCAGAGCTGAAGAAGCAACTAGATTCCCAGAAGGCCTCCACTCCAGCTCCTCTCCTCAATCTACCCACACGCCTGATTCTTGCCTTAAAGGTCTGAGAGCCACAGCACAAAGCATGGGATTTGTGTTTATCATAGAATCTAATGAAGACTCTGGCACAAGGAGCAGCTAAACAGAAACTGCTACATATTTTCCCTCTAAGGGAGAGAGATAACATCAGTCTTTTCCTTTGGCACTCACAGAATATATCCAGGCATGCAACAGGGTCTAAAGTGAAACACAACACGGTGTGTTCAACTGTGTAAGAATAAATAGACTAGGTTCTGCCTCACTGGCCCCTCTGAAATGGGTGAATTAAAACATCACCAGGTGAAGACACCACCGCTACTTAAGGGGTGGACCTGTGAGGAGCAGGATGAGTTGCTAGATAAGAAAAAGTGTGATCTTGCCTATGGACCTTTGAGGACCCAGTAAAGCTTAAAGACAGGAAACCAAGACGTAGGCAGCTAACATAGTGCCAAGCACATAAACCTAAACCAAAACCAAACCAAACTGGTTGCCATCCAGTCGATTCTGACTCATAGCAACTCTACAGGACAGGGTAGAACTGCCCCGTACGGTTTCCAAGGAGCTGCTGGTGGATTTGAACTGCCGACCTTTTGGTTAGAAGTCCAAATGCTTAACCACTGTGGCCGAGCACATAGCAGGTGGTTATTTGGTTGGTGACTGGAAGTGGCACTTCATGACTGTCCATGCCACTGGTGAACACACTAGTAAAATTCTGAAGTGGGAGAAATCAGTAAAGGTGGATGATTGGTCATTCTGGAGGAAAGCCAGCAATCCGACAAGCAGGTAGGTGTGGGGTGGGGGTGCAGGGATGGCTGTTTTCTTTAGCTCCTTCTGCATGTGACCCCTGCTCTTAGCACCCTAGTCAGAGGGTGCACGACACCCACACAACTGAGACTGGGCTTCAGGCTGCTTCTGGGAACTGCCTGACGAATTCAACTGTGCAGATGCTCCAGCCTTTGCTATTTCATGTCCTCATAGGCACCTTTGTTCTCCTTGTGAAGTGCTTGGAGATGGAAGTAAGACAATTTCTTTGTAGAAGCAAGATAAAACTCTTGTAAGGCTATTCTATGCCTGTGGTTCCCAAACTTTGTGCCAAGGTGTCCCAGGACACTCCAGCAAACTCATGGGGTGACTAAAGCATTTAAAACTTTTTTTTTTTTTTTAATTTATAAAATAGATTAATTTCTCAAGAAAAACACAGTGACTCTTGGTATCTGTCACACATTATGTGAACTATTGGCTAAAAGTAGGTCATAGTTTTAAACATTAGATCACATCACATGCCTTTGGATGATACCATATCTTTGAAAAGCTCAGTTTTTGGTGCCTGAGGATAGCAAATAAATACTCCTTGAAAATTAAGGCAGAACTGAAGATGAGAGTGGCAGCGTCTGGTCTGATTCCAAGTTTTGAGAAGTTGTACAGGGTTCAGCAAGCACATATATCCCATTAGTATGTACCTGCATTTTAAAAATTTTATCGTGGTAAAATACACAAACCAAAAAAATGTCACTTGAATCATTTTAAGTGTACAATTCAGTGATGTTAATTATAAATTGCATTCACCATGTTGTGCAACCATCATCACTATTTCCAAATGTTTTTCATCACCACAAACAGAAAGTCAGTACCCCTTAAGCAATAACTCTCATTCCCTCCTTCCACTCGCCTCTGGTAACCACTAATAAACTTTTGTCTCTATGCATTTGCCATTCTAGATATTCTAGACATAAGTGGAATCATACAATACTTGTCCATTTGTGACGAACTTATTTTACGCAGCCTAATGTTCCCAAGGTTCGCCCATGTTGTGATATGTATCAGAATTTCATTTCTCTTTATTGATGAATAATATTCCACTGTATGTATATACCACATTATGTTTATTCATTCAGCTGATGATGAGCATTTGAGGGTTTTTTGTTTTTTTTTCACCTTTTGGCTATTGTGTGTAATGCTGTAATGAACACTGGTGTATGCGTATCTGTTTGTATCCTTGTTTTCAAGTCATTTGAGTATATACCTAGGAGAGGAATTGCTGGGCCACTTGGTAATTCTATGTTTAACTTTATGAGGATGTATTTTTTTTTTAAGAATGAAATTTAAGTATTTTTTCTTTTAATTTACGCATATTGATTTTAAAAAATGACTACTACATTTCTAGGACATAAATGCTTATAAAGTTGTTTAGACCGAACTACTTAATAAGTGGAAATATTAGGTATTCTTTTGGCCTACAAGTACTGTGAAACCTTGCTGAGACACTAAAAATAAAACAACGACAACAAAAAGCAGTTGCCATGGAGTCAATTCTGACTCGTGGTGGCCCCATGTGTTCCTGAGTAGAATTGTACTCTATAAGATTTTCTATGGTCATCATCTTTTGGAAATACATTGCCAGGTCTTTTGTCTGTGGTGTCTCTGGGTGGATTCGAACCACTAAACTTTCAGTTAGTAGCCAAGGGTTTAACCATTTGCATGAGAGATGCTAAGGGCACTGTGAATCAAGAAAGTGTGGGACCTTCTGCCCCAGGCATAGCTGGTTGACAATCCTACAAAAGTACAGCTCACAAGATTGCTATCCTAGTTTAGGCTTTGAAAACCCTAGGGATGGAGGCAGTAACGAGCTCTAACAGGTACCCACAAAATATTTGTTGATGAACATTTGTTCCTAACATTTACTGAGTCAGTTACTGAGCTAAGCATTTTAAGTACATTATTTCATATAATGCTCACAATGCCCCAATGAAGTGGAAAGTATGTTACAGTATTCCTATCTTATAGATGAGGAAACCAAGGCTCAGAGAGTTTAAATAAGTTTCCCAAGTTATACAGCTGAAAAATGTCTTTTGAATACAGAATGGTTTGACTTGAAGCTAAGTGCACTTTCTACCATACCATACTTTCCTCAAATGGATAGATGAATGAATGGATGGATGGATGGATAGATGGACAGATCAAAGATCTGGTGTTTATGAACAAGGTGGACAAGAAGGAAAACTCCGAATTCCGTGGCGAGCTGGAGAGAGCTGGACATATTTCCTTTTGTGAAATCAAAAATATCAATTAAGCACTCTACTTTAGAGGGTTGAATAAATAAACCCAGAATGCCTGATAAATCTACGTGGAGTTCTGCAAAGTTCATCCTTCCTTTAGCATTTTGAAGATACACGAAATCTACATTCTCTGTTACCACTTAGTTAATTCCTAAGGACTTAGTAAAGTCATAGGCTGGTCCAAGTTCAAAGAGGACAATCCCTTAGGCTCTGAGTCTCTTTCACCTATCTAATACATCCACAAACCACCGGCCCAAATACTTGGGATGTTTGGAATATTTCTGCCTCAATCAAGCATATCTATTTGCATAAAATATTTAGATATTAAATTTCTAACGCTTTTAAAAAAAAAACTTCAGAGCAGAAGTATGTTTTCCTTAACCTCATTTGTTTTAAAGGAGAGAGGATGAGAAAGAAAAGAAATGCATCGTATTTTACATAAAGGAAACGGCTCCAGGCAAACCCCGCTAAATATTTTAATGGTTTAAACATTCATTTTAGCAAGTTTTCTTTAATTTTCTTAACTTTGTTCCTTTTGAACTGGCTCAACCTTCATGTTTAATCCTTGGAGCTTTCAGGGGACAGCTCACAGAAAGTTATATACACAAATATAACAAACATTTCAAATAAAGCACAATGCATAAAACAGAGAACAGGAGAATTCTGACAACAGCTGCTAGATTTAACGCTAATAGTTTTGAAAGATTTTGGCTTGAAGGTTAAGAGTATCTTATGACAATAAGCAGGCTTTGTATATAATGTCAACAGTCCTGTTGCAACATGTCCCATTTTAATTTATTCTTTTTCATTTGTATGAGACAAATAATATAATTATGTATGTCTGGTTCATGACACTGAAGTTAAAAAAAAAAAAGTTCAAAATCAATCATGTTTTTCAGGAATAACAACTTTAAGAACCTCTGGCCTATATGCTTGGTAATAGATGCACTTTGGTCTAAACGTGATAATATGCTTCAAATCTTAATGCTTTTATTCTATTCAAATAAGTGTTTGGTGTATTAGTGCTTCTGCATATGTGGAAGTGATTTAAATTTCCACCCAATTTGCTTCTCCAGAGGGTATCAGGACTGATACTGAGTCTGGAGATGGTGTGTATAGGGAGGGAGACAGACAGAGGTGCAAGGACCAGGCACACATGGAAGTTTTCAGAATCAGCCCCTGGCCTGCCTCGGCAAAGGCTCAGGAACCATCCCAGAGAGATCTGAGAGTGTCTTATATACAGACACACATACACACACATATACGTAAAAACACTCATATGCACAGCACATACACATACGCACAATCCTGTAAATAATACTATTTATGAGGCTTTGCTCAAGGTGACGAGTTAGAAAGCACCCTCAGAAGAAGGGTGCTACATAACAGAGTACACTTTTAGAAGACACAACATTAAAGAAGCACACAGCTAGACTGCTGTATGGGAGGCAAACGAGGCTGGAGTGTGGCTTTCATAACAAGGAAGGGTTCAGCAGAGCGTCGGGGATAAGCCCCCTCTCCTCAAGAACACACAAGTCACCAACAAATACCAAGGCAAGGCAGTCGGCTGTGTGAGCTGGCCTTCCTGTGCATTTACCTCAGAGGACACTGGCTCTCTTTGAACATGCAGATGGGCTTCCACAACAGAGTGCAGGCCTGGTTTCTGCAGCACAGGACCTGGGTCTAGTAAGGATACCAGGAAAGCCCACAGTTTTTGGGTTCTGCTCTCAAGGGCCTGCTTCGGCCTTGAGCACTATTTTCTAGAAGAAATTTCCAGAATTAAAATAACGACAACAATAATACACATTTACTGAGTTCAGTCTAAGTGCTGGGTACTATAATAACCGGTTTACTCATATTCCATCACGGGTTGCCTCACCATCCTATGACTCAGGTATTATTATTCCCACTGTGCAGAAAAGAAAACTGAAAAAAGTTGTTTTCCCAGTATGCGGCAAATCCAAGACTCAAACCCAGATCGTTCTCACTGAGGAATGTGTAGTGTTCACCTATCTTTCTCTCGTACGATGGAAATGCTGGAGATTGAACAGATGAGCTCACGCTTGACAATGATGTGTGTAGTGAGTGCTCTCCTCTGTCGCTCTCCCTGAGTGCTCAAGGCCCCACACTCACGCCATTCAGCTTTTCATGTACCTTCTTTCTTAGTTACCTAGCGCTGCTAGAACAGACCGCAATGGGTGGCTTTAGCAAACAGAAATTTATTTTCTCACAGCCTAGGAGGCTAGATGTCCAAATTCAGGGCACCGGCTGGCTCTAGGGGAGGATGTTCTGTCAGCTCTGGAGGAACGTCCTTGTCACTTTTCTTTGTCTCCTTGGCCGCGGCAGATTAACCAGTAAGCATGGTATTCATCAGTTTACAGTAGGTGAGGTACGCATGGGCTTAATTGTGTTTCCTTACTAATGTGTAGTGCACAATTTCACCTCGGTTTCACCATATCTTTGTTGCACAATTTCACCTGGTTTTCACTATGTCAAAGGTATGGTGAAACCAAGGTGAAATTATGCACTACACATTAGTAAGGAAACACAATTAAGCCTGTACTTACCTTGTTTATTGGGGAATCTGTCCCTGCTCTTTGATAATCTTCATGTGGCATGGCATCTATCTTCCCCCATCTCTGCTTGCTTAATCTGCTTCTTTTATACTTCTAAAGAGATTGACTCAAGATACACCGTACACTAATACTGCCTCATTAACGTAACAACAGAACAATATCATTCCGAAATGAGATTATAATCACAGGTATACAAAAAAAAAAAAAAAAAAGATGTTGCTGTTGAGTCGATTCTGACTCATGGCAACCTTATAGAACGGAGTAGAACTGTCTTATAGGGTTTCCAAGGAGCAGCTGGTGGATTCAAGCTGCCAACCTTTCGGTTAGCAGTTGAGTTATTAACCACTGAGCCACCAGGGCTCCTCCACAGGTATAGGGATTAGGATTTGCAACACGTATTCTTGGGGGACGTAAGTCAATCCATAATATTTTCTATTCCATGGTGCTTTCTTGCCTGTGATCTAGAAGAACCACCCCCCTTGCCTTAATCTTGAAATCCTTGAGAGTTGTATTTTCATAGGTACCTGGCAGTTAATCCAGCCCCTGCCCTGGCCCATGTGTGCACACACATGAACAGATGCACCAGTCTGTGCTAATCTCTGTCATTTAATTAAGCTACTGAATGCCAGTGCTGAAAATCAGGTAAACCTTAGAAATGATAGCATTGTACCCCGTCATTTTACTGATAAATACACGGAGGCAAAAGACTGCTCAAAGGATAAAGAAGAAACCAAAGACAAATGTCTTTGTTCATTCTGCAGACATCCCACGTTCACTCAACAGGTACCATGTTTGGGCCAGGAGATAACCAGTTGAGAAGAGGAGGGAGACAGGTGAACTGACACTTGAAGCAGTGTGTTAAGTACTTCTCCTGGGATAAGCAACACATGCTGAGGCAGGCAGAGAGGAGCAATGGCACACTTAAAAACCTGAAACCCAGATCTCCTGTTCTCCAGTTTTTTAATTTAGTAAAAGTATAATAAAATGACTTGGAACCATTTCATCGCTGTATGTTTTTTTTTTTTTTT
>NW_004444125.1:1757861-1763768 GCF_000243295.1 Trichechus manatus latirostris | reverse complement strand
TTTGATGTTTTAGGGTTTCAGGATTGTTGTATTCTCTGTTTGGCTTAGTTTTTCGGATCTTTGCTGTTCGAGGGACGGCGTGGTGCTTCTGCCTAGAGCGCCATTTTGCCTGACCTCTCTGGTGTATGTTTTTTATTTCCTCAGCAAAGAAGAGAGTGAAACAGTCCCTGAAGCCTCAAAACTGAGACATCCAGTTGGCCTCAGTTTCTACAGTATGAGTGGATTCCCATTTTACATGGCTCTTAACCTTTTTTCACTTGACTGTGAGCTGCCTGAGGACAGGAGTCATTTCTTTTCCACTTGTATACCGGGTTTTAGCACAGGACCTGGTGCATAGAAAGCTTTCAATGTATGTGTTGAATGAACAAAGGTCAGATGTAAATGAGAAACTCAACACTGGAAGGAGCTCTGTCTCTTTAAATCACTCCATTGTCTAGAATGACACCCACAGCACTGCACACACCCCTGAGCTTAATCAATCATGCATGATACCTCCATGACTCTGTGTGGCTGCAGTCCTACTACCAATAGCATTCTGTGGTCTTAAGCATGGTAGTATCACTAAACCTACCTTCCCATCCCAGTGGGAAGCACAGGCAAGCTGATGCATCATCAGACCTTAGCTCAGGCACAGAATGGCCCTCTGTACACCAAAGTTCCATTTGAGTTCAGATGCTCTTGGGCAGTGTGGTGGGGAAAGCAGGTGGCATCAGGATACTTAGCTATTAGCTATTAGCCCAGCTCTGTCACCAACTACATGTGGGACACATGAAGAAATTGAGCAGAGGATGGTCATCATAGTCTCCTCTTATGCTGGCATCCTGTGGTACTGTGGTATGCATGACACCCTATAGCGGAGGGCAGGAGTTGCCCTGCTCCTTGGAGATGTGCAGTAGCATGAAAACACAAAAAGACCAAAGCATTTCACCCTGAGCTTTGAACGACTTAGTGCACACAGACTATTTTAATATGTGCATATTCAGGGATACGCCATTGCTGAGAGACCCTGGGGCAAGCACCCCCTGCCAAGAGTTATATTGACTGAGGTGTGAGGGGCCGATTGTTGTGAGAATAACACACAGAATGAGAATGTGAGAAATATCAGAGCGCTTCTGAAGTCAGCTGAAAGGGCACATGCCAACTTTAAAGAGACATGCCAGATTCTCTCTGGGTAGCTTCTTACCAGATAATTCCACACTCCAGGAGGTTTGGTATGCTCTCAGTAGTAGGACAGATTTACAGTCACAATGATGAAGAAATGGCCATCTGCACAATACATCCCTTTCCCCAAAACAGGGTATATTCAAGACCAAGTTCTTTGCAGTAGAGCAGGTAAGAGTATGAATACCATTCTGCCATTTATCGGCCATATGATTATAAAAAAAAAAAAAAAATTCAATGCCTCTAATTTTGTTTCTTTGCCTGAAAATTGGGATAATGATAGTACTTATCTCATAGGATTTTTTTAAGCATTAAACAACATGTGTTAACACAATTAGTACCATACCTCACACATAGTACTTGGTTGATAAATATTACTTGTTATTACCCAACCCATTGCCGTTGAGTCAGTTCCGACTCATAGCAACTCTATGGGACAAAGTAGAACTGCTCCATAAGGTTTCCAAGGCTGTAAATCTTTATGGAAACAATCTGCCACATCTTTCTCCCACAGAGTAGCTGGTGGGTTTGAACCCAAGCACTTAACCACATTGCCACTAGGGCTTATTTACCTATTATTAGCACCTTTGATATCAAGTAGCAAGGAGAGAAAATTCTAATGAAGGATCCGTGGGAAAACCATAGTAATTCTTCATATTCATGTTTCATAGTTCACAAAATGCCTTAGATTCATGATCTCCCTCTCTCTTCCTAGCATGGCTGGGAGTTAGATATTATGACACACAGTTCACTGATAAGGACACTACGACCCAGAAAGTTTGGACGCCTTGTACGAGATCCAGTGATGCTACTAAGAGGGTACAGGGGGTGCAGACTGCAGGGGTGACACTGTCAGAGGGGGTGACACCAAAATGACTGTCTATAAAATTTTTGTGCAGTGTTTCAGCAGAAAGTTATTACTTTTCATAAAAACATCCCTGTAGTTAGTTATAACAACAAAAACATTTTTCATAAGCCCAGCTTCTATGTATCATGGCTAAAATTCTATGCTAATTTAATTTTTGAGCCTTCTCATGCCCCCAGGTTATCATTATTACCCAATTACAATGAAGCTTCAAATCACGTGGTTTCGTCTGCACTTGCTACAAGCACGTGCTATTATTTTTGTTGTTGCCCACGTTTTTATAGTTGATGACTTTGTCAAATTTTCTGCTGTTTTAGCTACAATATTGTGGTAATTAGCATCGGGGGGTGACACCATGAGTTACCATGCTGGGTGACACAAATCCTAGAGAAGCCACTGATAAGATCATATAACTCAAAAGAAAGTAATAGTTGTTGGCTGTTGGAGGTCCTTCAGAGATCTACATCAGATCACAGGCAACACACTGTTGTTGCTGTTGTTAGGTGCCATCAAGCTGGTTCAGACTCATAGCGAAAGAACCTTTTGCACAACAGAACAAAACACTACCTGGTCCTGAGCCATACTCACAAATGTTGCTATGTTTGAGCTCATTGTTGCAGTCATTAGGTTAGGGAAAGTAATAGTTTCATGTCCCAGTTACAAAATTTCCATCCTACTGCTGTCTTCTTATCTCTTCCCACTGACAGGTGCTTTCTCCAAGCCTCATTTGATTGTTTTATACAAAATTCCTGAGGGTCCCTGTTATTGATTGAATTGTGTCCCCAAAAAAGATTATCTATAAGTCCCAGTCTCACCTGTGAGTGTGACCTTTTTGGAATAGGATCTTTGAAGATGTTATCAGTTAAATTAACGTGAAGTCATATTGAGCAGATCTTAATCTAGTCTGAGTAGTGTCCTTATAAAGAGGAGAAGAGACTCAGAGAGAGACAAAAAGGAGGAGACAGCCATATGAAGACAGAAGCAGAGATTTGGAGTGATGCATCTATAAGCCAAGGAACACTAAGGATCATTGGAAATCACCAGAAGCTAGGAAAGAGTCATGGAAGAGATTCTCTCTCAGAGTCCCTAGAAAGTGTTAGATAGATAGACAGAGAGATATATACATAGGTAGGTAGGTATGTATGTAGGTAGGTAGATATGTAGATAGGTAGACAGACAGACAGACAGATAGAAAGACCGACAGGTAGATATATAGACAGAATTGAAATCATGACGGTTATGAATTGAATAGTGTCCCCCAAAATGTGTGTTGATTTGGCTAGGCTATGAGTCCCAGTATTGTGTGGTTGTCCTCCATTTTGTGATCTGATGGAATTATTCTATGTGTTGTAAATCCTAACATCTATGATGTTAATAAGGCAGGATTAGAGGCAGTTATGTTAATGAGGCAGGACACAGTCTATAGGATTAGGTTGTATCTTGAGTCAATCTCTTTTGAGATATGAAAGAGAGAAGTGAGCAGAGAGGAGAGATACCTCATTACTACCAAGCAAGAAGAGCTAGGAGTGAGGATGCCCTTTATCACCACTCTTATTCAACATTGTGCTGGAGGTCCTAGCCAGAGCAATTAAGCTAGAATAAGAAATAAAGGACATCCAAATTGGTAAGGAAGAAGTAAAAATATCTCTATTTGCAGATGATATAATCGTATACACAGAAAACCCCAAAGAATCCACAAAGAAACTACTGGAACTAATAGAAGATTTTAGCAAAGTATCAGGATACAAGCTAAATATACAAAAATCATTTGGATTCCTCTACACCAACAAAGAGAACCTCAAATGGTAAATCATCAAATCGATACTATTTACAATAGCTCCCAAGAAGATAAAATACTTAGGAATAAAACTAACCAGAGACGTGAAAGACCTATACAATGAAAACTACAAGACACTGCTGCAAGAAACCAAAAGAAACCTGCAAACATGGAAAAACATACTTTGCCCATGGACAGGAAGATTCAACATTGTGAAAACGTCAATTCTACCCAAAACAATCTACAGATACAATGCAATCCCGATCTAAATTACAACGGCATTTTTTAATGAGATGGAGAAACAAATCACCAACTTTATATGGAAAGGGAAGAGGCCCCAGATAAGTAAAGCATTACTGAAGAAGAAGAACAAAGTGGGAGGCCTCATACTACCTGATTTTAGAACCTATTATACCACCACGGTACTCAAAACAGCCTGGTACCGGTATAACAACAGATACATAGACCAGTGGAACAGAATTGAGAATCCAGACATAAATTCATCCATCTATGAGCAGCTGATATTTGACAAAGGCCCAAAGTCTGTTAATTGGGAAAAAGACAGTCTCTTTAACAAATGGTGCTGGCATAACTGGATATCCATCTACAAAAATCTGAAACAAGACCGATATGTCACACCATGCACAAAAACTAACTCAAAATGGATCAAAGACCTAAATATAAAATCAAAGACGATACAGATCATGTAAGAAAAAATAGGGACAACGCTAGGACCCCTAATAGATGGCATAAACAGAATATGAACCGTAAGTAACAATGCACAAATGCCAGAAGAGAAACTAGATAACTGGGAGCTCCTAAAAATCAAACACTTAAACGCTCATCAAAAGACTTCACCAGAGGAGTAAAAAGACAACCTACAGACTGAGAAAAAAATTTTGGCTACGACAAATCCGATCAGCGTCTACTCTCTCAAATCTACAAGATACTACAAAACCTCAACAACAGAAAGACAAATAACCCAATTAAAAAATGGACAAAGGATATGAACAGGTACTTCACCAAAGAAGACATTCAGGAAGATAACAGACACATGAAGAAATGCTCACGATCATTAGCCATTGGAGAAATGCAAATCAAAACTACAATGAGATACCACCCAACAAGGTTAGCATTAATCCAAAAAACACAAAATAATAAACGCTGCAGAGGTTGTGGAGTGACTGGAACACTTATACACTGTTCGTGGTAACTTAAAACGGTACAGCCACTTTGGAAATTGATTTGGCCCTTTCTTAAAAAGCTAGAAATAGAACTATCATACAATCCAGCAATCCAGCTCCTTGAAATATGTCCTAGAGAAATAAGAGTCATCACATGAATAGATATACGCACACCTATGTTCACTGCAGCACTGTTCATGATAGCAAAAAGATGGAAACAACCTAGGTGTTCATCAACGGATGAATGGATAAACAAATTATGGTATATTCACATAATGGAATACTACGCAATGATAAAGAACAACAATAAATCCATGAAACATCCTATAACATGGAGGAATCTGGAAGGCATTATGCTGAGTGAATTTAGTCAGTCACAAAAGGACAAATATTGTATAAGACAACTATTATAAGAACTCAAGAAAAGGTTTAAACATAGAAGAAAACATTCTTTGATGGTTACAAGGTGGGGAGGGAGGCAGAGGGTTATTCACTAACTAGATAGTAGAAAAGAATTATCTTAGGTGAAGGAAAGGACAGCACACACTACAGGGGAAGACAGCACAACTCAACTAAACCAAAGCTAAGAAGTTTCCTGAATATAAACAAACACTTAGAGGAACAGAGTAGCAGGGGCCAGGGCCTGGGGACCATGCTTTCAGGGGACATCTAGGTCAATTGACATAACGAAGTTTATTAAGAAAATGTTCTGCATCCTACTTTGGTGAGTGGCGTCTGGGGTCTTAAAAGCCAGCGAGGGGCCATCTAACATGCATCGATCGGTCCCAACCCACCTGGAGTAAAGGAGAATGAAGAACACCAAAGTCACAAGGAAAGTATTAGCCCAAGAGACAGAAAGGGCCACATAAACCAGAGACTACATCAGCCTGAGACCAGAAGAACTAGATGGTGCCCGGCTA
>NW_004444125.1:1713259-1757761 GCF_000243295.1 Trichechus manatus latirostris | reverse complement strand
TATTAGCCCAAGAGACAGAAAGGGCCACATAAACCAGAGACTACATCAGCCTGAGACCAGAAGAACTAGATGGTGCCCGGCTACCAACAATGACCACCCTGACAGGGAACACAAGAGAGTCCCTGATGAAGCAGCAGAAAAGTGGGGTGCAGAACTCAAATTCTACTAAAAAGACTAGACTTAATGGTCTAACTGAGACTGGAGGAAGTCCAGAAAGTATGGCCCCCGGAATCTCTGTCAACCCAGAACTAAAACCATTCCTGAGGCCAATTCTTCAGACAAAGATTAGACTGGACTATGGGACATAAAATGATACTCGTGAGGAGTGTGCTTCTTAGCTCAAGTAGATACATGAGACTAAATGGGAAGCTCCTGTCCGGAGGTGAGATGAGAAGGCAGAGAGTGTCAGGAGCTGGTTGAATGGACATGGAAAATCAGGGGTGGAAAGGAGGAGTCTGTTGTCACAGTACAGGGAGAGCAATTAGGGTCATATAACAATGTATGTACAAATTTTTGTATGAGAGACTAACTTGAATTCTAAACTTTCACTTAAAGTACAACAGTAAAATTAAATTAAATTTAAATTTAAAAAAAAAGAGGAGCTAGGAGTGGAGTGTGCCTTTGGACCCAGGGTCCCTGTACTGAGAAGCTCCTTGACCAGAGGAGGATTGATGACAATTACCTTCCCTCAGAGCCAACAGAGAGAGAAAGCTTCCCCTAGAGCTGGTGCTCTGAATTTGGACTTCTAGCCTACTAAATTGTGACAGAATAAATTTCTGTTTGTTAAAGCCATCCATTTGTGGTATTTCTGTTATAGCAGCACTAGATGCCTAAGAGAATAGCTATTGACAGAATATTGGGACCTCAAAGATAGCCTATAGAGCTAGGGCAGCAAAAACACTTTGGCAATTAAACCACACTTTGAATAGTCACTCTAATCCATTTATGAAATCAGAGAAATCAAACAATTTGAGACAATGACAATCTAATGAATGGAATCCTAATTTCAATACTTTCTTTTATTTTACAAAATATAAATCTTTTAACTATTATGTAGAATAATTGACAAAATGACTATGAATGAGAAGCAGAAGATACTATAGAAAGGATAATGATAAAATATTTGAAACAAAACAACATAATTCCAAGGGAAATAGATATTAAACTTTTAATATATAAAAATGTGATTATGATTTAATAACAACAAATAAACAAATAAAATGAATTTATGTGTAACCAGAAATTTGTAAAAAGAATGTTTGCAAATCTCTGTGGAATAAAGGTAAACAAAACATAAGATAATCAAGCCCGTTAATTACATGTAACATTCTAAGAAATGATTTTCAGGACATAGTTCATAATATAGATAATGTAATATATTAAAACCACACACAACTACATGTGGGCTAAAAATAATTGACTGTACTTGTGTAAATTCAGCTAAGGTTGGTAAAGGATTTAGTACTATGAGCAACAGAATTGATGTTAAGGGAATTCTCTACTTACCAATTTAATTAAAAGTTGTTGGAAACATGTGTGCACCACCCTGTCAAAACAAAGTTGCCAACAGGATCATTATTTAGCTAGTGACACCTGTGTCATAAGAAAGACTGCAACAGTAACGTTGAAATAACAATAAGTGATTTGGAACTTATTAGAATAATTTTATGAGTAATTTTCACTACAACTTGTATCACTTGGTAAAGTCTTGCAATGTATAGTTTAGTTTATTTACAAAATAAAAGGAACATTTTATAATTTTTGTTTTATATATTGATTTGTTGCACCCAGTGTTATGGATTGAATTGTGTCCTCCCAAAATACGTGCTGGAATCCTAACCCCTATACTTGTGGATGTAATACTGTCTGGAAATAGTGGTTTTTGTTCGTTTGTTTGATTTCGTTTTTTTGTTATGTTATTGAGGTCCTGGTAGTGTAGGTGGCATCCGAAACCTAAGGACTTCTGAGTTATAAAAAGAGCAGATTAGATGCAAAAGTAAGCACGAGACAGGGGGAAGGCAGATGCTATCTGATGTTGACAAAGGCAGATGAATCTACATGCCTAGGAACGCCAAGGATTGCTGGCAACTACTAGAAGCTGAAATACAGAAAGGAGGACCACCCTTAAGAGTCATACTCTGAATTCAGACTACTAGCCTCCTAAACTGTAAGAAAATCAATTTCTGTTCTTTAAAGCCACCCACTTGTGGTATTTCTGTTACAGCAGCACTAGGAAACTGAGGCACCTCATTAGTAGTAAAATATTTAACTACCCCTTCAGCATGTATGGATACAGAATTGAGAGGAGATAGAGCGTATTCTCATGTCAGGGGCTAGCTGAGAGTGTTTCCTGTAAAAGGAATCAGATGATCATATTATGGATAATTTAATAGACAGAACAGATAAGAGGAAATATTTTAGATGGAAGAAAATGATGGGATTTTGAATGCTCAAACCATTTTATGACTGTTACCAGACTCATTTAGTTAGGTATTGTTGCTGGGTGCCTTCAAGTCAATTCCAACTCATAGCAACTTCATGTGACAGAACAGAACTGCCCCTTAGGGTGCTCTAGGCTATAATCTTTATGAAAATAGATTGCCAGGTCTTTTCTCCCATGGAGCCACTTGGTAGGTTTGAACCGCCAGCCTTTAGGTTAGCAGCTGAGTGCTTAACCATTGCACCACGAGAGCTAACCAAAAAACCAAACTCATTGCGGTGGAGTCAATTCCAACACATGGCGACCACCAGGGCTAGGAAAGTTTAAAGATATGAGTGGGAAGCAAGGTCTAACAAGGTAGATTAGGATTAGATTTTGGATATTTTGAGGACCATACGGAGTAATCAAATTCTTTTGGCTCTTGTGAATCACTGACTTTTTTTTTTTTTTTTATGTTTGTAAAGCACACTAGTGACTTTGGGCCTTAGTTTTCTGAACTGTAAAATGGGATTAAACAATTCCCTAAAATTTGATGTTAGAATGGAATTATACATATGAAAAAATCCGTCATAAGCCAGGGCCTACCAGTAGCTGACTAGTAAATGTATTCTGACCTATAAAAGTACTCTGAGTAGGTGAAAATGGATTACAAAAAAAAAAGTGACACTGGTAAAAACAAAATAACATAAAAAGGGCTCAGTCATTTTCTGAGCTCATATGCTAAGATTGAGAGCTCCAGATTAACAGAAAAATGATCTCATTTCCCTAAAGAAGAAATATTCTATGTGTAATTTAATCTGTTTATTAAACTATTCTTTAGAATGTCAAGGAAAAATAATAATAAGAGATTTTCCTCAAAAACGGGTTTTATTGCATTTTAGTAACCAGAACACAAATAGCTAAATCCACTTCACTGCTGCAGGACACGGTACGCACAGATTTGCTTCCATGTCTAGCCATGAAATGTTGCTGAGCTTCAGAGCACTTAGTTGGTTGTATATTTTTTGGCTCATATGAAATCCAAGGTAATGAGCTTTAACACTACAAAGACTCTGGAATGCTTTCAAAAACATTTGCTTCCCACAAGACAAATTAGCTGAACCAAGCAATAAAATGTGACATTAAGCATTCAATACTCCCATTTTTATGTAGTCCCAGGTCAGCAAAAAATGACCCCATTGGGGGCATTTCTCTAATGCCCTTGTTCAGAGTTCTACTAAAAACCCTGTCTCTAGGAAGCTAATCAATAGTTATTTACGCCTTGTAGACCCCCAAAGAAAGCTTGCCTCATAAATTGAACTCAAGGCATTTTGGAAGCTTCTGAACCTAATGTGGTTTATAAGAACCCTCTGTCAAATGGACCACCCTGCATGCACACATGTGTCTACAAGTGTATATGTACATGTACAATTTATCACTTTTACTTGGTTAGTATCGTATCTTGAGGTCTTAAAGAAAATTGTAAGGTTTTGTATGATTTTTGTACTTGTATTTGTAAAGTTTTGCATTTGTATGATTAATGAAATCCTACCTTTTTGGCATTTTTTAAAGATTCATGTTTAGGCTTCATAATTTTTGAATATCTAGTTTTTTTAATAAGAGATAATGTTCATCTTACCTGGAGTATCATGATCTAAAGAAAACATTTCTGTAGGTCAACTGCAGTGGGTCTAAAGAAGGGTGACCAGGATATTGAAGAGACTTTAAGCTGTCTTACACGGAACAGTTGTGAAGACTGGGAGTGCTTGGCCCAGAGAAGAGAAGAGTGGGGGATGGAGGGGGGAAAAGGCAGCGTCTGCATGTCCCTAAAAGACTGTTCGATAGAAGTGACTCCCATAGGTTTAGATGAGGAGCAAAGGATTAAGCAATAAAGATGCAGAATCTAGCTCAGTGTGAGGAAAAACTTTCTAAAAGAATGATCCAAAAAAAAAAAACGAATGAACTGTCTAAGCAGAGAACAGATAAGAGAAAATCCAATCTAGTGATATTTCAGATCCTTCCGCCTCTAGGATGAAATATCTCAATGATCTTCACAACACACAATTCTTTCTTGCCTCTGTTGTAATTCAGAGTATTCTAGTCAAGCCATTGCTTCCCACGTGCAGGTCTTCCATGCTTTGGGCAGCACACTGCCTGAGGATCCCAAGTCTTAGTTCCTTCCAAGCTCAGCTTTTACATTTTGTATAGAAGAGAAAGAAAGGCAAATATATTTATTTTTGTAAATTCAAATTAGTTTTAAGAAAAAATTTACCTTGACTATTTTTGAGGGTTTTTGTTTTGTTTTGTTTTTGGCAGACTGCTGAACCAGGTTAGTGAATTTCTGTCTGCTTTATGGTCTGTCAAAATTATGGGTGCTTCCTTCCTCTAGGCTACTCTATACTTTGATTAATTAATAGCAAGGAGAGGTAACTTCAAGACGCCAATGAACAAACTGGTCAATCAGCTTTATGATTCCTTTCTTTCTCTTGAAATGTAATATCCCAACCATTTAGAGATCCTCCCTACACTTCTTTCGGCCTCACCTTGGAGTGATCCAAATAGCCCCAAGATTTCAAGCTGGTGTTTGTTACTAGGTACCCGGGTCAAAACAGAGGGGTGCACATAACCTGTAGCCAAATTCTAGTGGTGAATGCCAGGACTGCCATACTGCTGGGGACACTCCTCTGTCTGTTGCAATTCTGAGAGCTGGATTTCAATTATAACTTCATCTCATGGTGAAATTCAATTATGACCTACATTCACTGTGAAACTCCATTATAGTATACTTTTACTTTATGAGAGATGCAAAGGGACACAAGTTGCCCTTATCTATTTGAGGAGCCTCAAAGAAGGATTTAGGGCACACCTGGGTGACACGAACAATTAAGCACTTGGTTACTAACTGAAAAGTCCTGGCAATCAACTTCAAAAAAATTAATCATTGAAAATCGTATGGAGCACAGTTCTAGTTTGACACACATGGTGTAGCCATGAGTCAGAGTTGACTTGACAGCAACTGGATTTTGGTTTAAAGAGGGATTTGCATGTATTAATCACCTGCTGTCTTAGTTACCTAGTGCTGCCAAAACAGAAAATACCACAAGTGGGTAGCTTTAAAGGACAGAAATTTATTTTCTCAAAATTCTGGAGGCTAGAAGTCCAAATTCAGGATGTGGCTCTAGAGGGAAGTCCTTCTTTGTCTATTTCAAGTTCTAGTAGTTGTCAGCAATCCTTGGCATTCCTCGGCTTGTAGATGTGTCTGCCATCTGCATCTTTCTTCATATGGCATCTTCCCCCTGTGTGCATCTCTGTGTCTATTCTTCTCTTTTTATAAGATACCACTAAAGTGATTCCACCACTCTTCTGTCAGTTTGTTATACTGTGGTGGCTTGTGTGTTGCTATGATTCTGGAAGCTATGCCACTGGTATTTCAAACCAGAAGATTCAACCATGCTGAACACATTGCAGCAGAGCTTCCAGACTAAGACTAGAAAGAAAGGTTTGATGATCTACTTCTGAAAATTAGTCAATGAAAACACTATGGATTACAGTGAAATATTGCCCAATATAGTGCCAGAAGATGAGCCCCTAGGTTGGAAGTCTCTCAAAATACACAGTGGTCACAACAACAGACTCAAGCATATCAACAATTGTGAAAATGGTACAGGATTGGGCAATGTTTTGTTCTGTTGTACACGGGTTGCTATGAGTTGAAGCTGACTCCAGTGCAACTGACAACAAGAAGTGGTTAGGTTTAGGACCCACCCTACTCTGGTATGTCCTCATTAACATAACCAAAGAAACTCCCTATTTCCAAACATGGTCACATGAGTTATAGACACATGGGTTTGGACTCCAACAAATTTTTTAGGAGATACAATTCAATTGATAACACTGTCCCTCAGTGTATTCCATATCTTGCTTAAGACCAGAAATAATATCTCACCTGTTCCAGTGAGAAGGAAAAAAAACAAACATTACAAGGGCAATATCATGGAGTTTTAGACCCTTTCTGACACTTCTCTGGAGGTTACTAGGCTTTCATCTAATGGTCACAGTATCGAGGCAACGGAATGAGTAAGAACTAAAGATTTAATAAGAAAAATTGCCAAGAAGCTAGTAGATCTTTGAGGAGAGCTGGAATGAAAGTGAGGCCAGAGGTGACTCATCAGGTAAGTACATGACCTGTTATTTCTGACACTGGGTGCTGTGGGATTTCTGGCTCCAGAGCCATTCAGTCTTCTTCTAAGTCAAGGCATCCCTGGAAGTCCATTCAGGTTCTAAAATTCTGCTTTCTCCTGCATCTTTCAGTTCTAAATCAGCCCACAACAATTCTATATTCATGAATGAATGAATCAACCAACCACCAAAACTCAGTCTGTGTTGGGCTATACTTGAGGAAAATTTAAGGCACAGTCTCTGCTCTCTTGGCCTAGTCTAAAAGGTAGATGGTGGTGGTTGTTGTTGTTGGTGGTGGGTAATGGGTATTGGTAGTTGTGGTGGTTGTTGGTAGTTGTTAGTTATTTGTTGTTTGCCATCAAGTTGTTTTCAACTCATAACAACACAGTGTGACAGAGTAGAACTGCCCCATAGGGTTTTCTAGGCTGTAATGTTTACAGGAGAAGATTGCCAGGTCTTTCTCCTGCAGAGCCACTGGATGGGTTCAAATCACCAGACTTTTGGTTAGCAGCTGAGCTTTTAAACATTTTGCTACCAAGGCTCCTTAAAAAGGAGATTAAAAAAAACAAAAAAGACTAGACACACACAAAGTGAACGAAAGCTGCTGAAAGCCACCTTAATCAGTTGGAAAAATCACCAGTAGAGGAAGTAATCATGTCCATTTCACCCATGTCTTTCGCTAGGCTGGGCCAGGCCAAGAGAAGAAAATTGGAGTGAAACTATTTGAACCAAGATTCAATAGTTCCATTGGTTCTTAGATTTGTTTAGCTAGCAGAGCACTTGGTGATCCTATAATGCCTTTTGTGAACTATTATGGAATGTTGATGCAACGAATATATAATTGAATAAATGATATCATAGTATAGATAACACCTTATATAGGATTGTACTGAATTGAAAAACGGTAACTGTAACCAAAGTTGTAAAATTCATATTTTTACATTTTATATATTATATATATGTATGTACATATATACACACACACACACACACACACACACACATATAAATATCCACCACTAATCTGTCAGTTTGTCATACCGTGCTGGCTTGCATGTGTATTTGATGCTAGAAGCTATGACACCAGTATTTCCAATACCTGTAGGGTCACCCATGGTGGAGAGGGTTAAGCAGAGCCTCCAGACTAAGACAGATTGAGAAGAAGGACGTGGTGATCTACTTCTGAAAAACCTTACAGATAGCACAAGAACATTATCTGACGTAGTGCCAGAAGATGAACCTCTCAGGTTGGAAGGCACTCAAGATACCACTGGGGAAGAGCTGCCTCCTCAAAATAGAGCCAACCTTAATTATGTGGACAGAGTTGAGCTTTAGAGACCTGCATTTGCTGAGGCTACATGACTCAAAATGAGAAGCAGCAGCTTCAAACATCCATTAATAATCAGAATGTGGAATGTATGAAATATGAATCTAGGAAAGTTGGAAGTTGTCAAAAATGAAACACAATGCTTGAAGATCAATATCCGAGGCATTAGTGAGCTGAAATGGACTGGTATTGGTCATTTTAAATTAGACAATCATATAGTCTACTAAGCCAGGAATGACAAATTGAAGAGGAATGGTGTCACATTCATTGTCCAAAAGAATATTTCAAGGTCTATCCTGAAAAACATGCTGTCAGTGATAGGATAATATCCATAGGCCGACAGGGAGGACCAGTTAATGTGCCTATTATTCAAATTTATGCACCAACTACTAATGCCAAAGATGAGGAAATTGAAGATTTTTACCAACTTCTGCAATCTGAAATTGATCAAACGTGCAATCAAGATGCACTGATAATTCCTAGCGATTGGAATGCAAAAGTTGGAAACAAAGAAGAAAGATCAGTAGATGGAAACTATGACACAGGAGTTCACATGATAGAATTTTGCAAGACCAACAACTTGCTCATCAGGAATACCTTTTCTGAACAACATAAATGGGGATAATACACACTGACCTCGCTGGATGGAATACACAGGAATCAAATCGACTACATCTGTGGAAAGACACAATGAAGAAGTTCAATAGCGTCAGTCAGCATAAGGCCAACCGCCAACTGCAACTGCTCATATGCAAGTTCAAGTTGAAGCTGAAGAAGATTAAAACAAATCCACAAGAACCAAAGTACAAGCTTGAGTATATCCCACCTGAATTTAGAGACCATCTCAAGAATAGATTTGATGCATTGAACACTAACGACCAAAGACCAGATGGCTTGTGGGATGACATCAAGGTATGTCATACATGAAGAAAGCAAAAGGTCATTAAAAGTATAGAAAAGGAAAAAAAATAAATAAATAAAGACCAAAATGGATGTCAGAAGAGACTCTGAAACTTGTTCTTGATCACAGAGTAGCTAAAGTGAAAGGAAGAAATGATGAAGTAAAAAAGCTGAACAGAAGATTTCAAAGGCAGCTTGAGAAGACAAAGTAAACTATTATAATGAAATGAGCAAAGACCTAGAGCTAGAAAACCAAAAGGGAAAAGCACACTCAGCATTTTTCAAGCTGAAAGAACTGAAGAAAAAATTCAAGACTTTAGTTGCAATATTGAAGGATTCTATGGGCAAAATATTAAACGACACAGGAAGTACCAGAAGAAGATGGAATGAATATACAGAGCCACTGTACAAAAAAGAATTGGCTAATGTTCAACCATTTCAGGAGGCTGAATATGATCAAGGACTAATAGTACTAAAGGACGAAGTCCAAGCTGCACTGAAGGCATTGGCTAAAAACAAGGCTCCAGGAATTGACAGAATACCAACTGAGAAGTTTCAACTAAACAGTTGCAACGCTGGAATTGCACACTTGTCTATGCCAAGAAATTTGGAAGACAGCTACCTGGCCAACTGACTGGAAGAGGTCCATGTACATGCCTAGCCCAGAGAAAGGTGATCCAACAAGATGTGAAAATTATTGAACAATATCATTAATATCACACGAAAGTAAGATTATGCTGAAGATAATTAAAAAATGTTTGCAGCAGTACATCAAAAGAGAACTGCCAGAAATCCAAGCCAGATTCAGAAGAGGATGTGGAACAAGGGATATTATTGCTGATGTCAGATGGAGCTTGGCTGAAAGCAGAGAATACCAGAAAGATGTTTACCTGTATGGATTCTATGCAAAGGCATTCAACTCTGTGGATCGTAACAAATTATGGATAACATTGTGAAGAATGGGAATTCCAGAACACTTAATTGTGCTTATGAGGAACCTGTACATAGACCAAGAGGCAGTTGTTCAAACAGAACAAGGGGATACTGTGTGGTTTAAAGTCAGGAAAAGTGTGTGTCATGGTTGTATTCTTTCACCATACTTATTTAATCTGTATGCTGAACAAATAATCTGAAAAGCTGGACTATATGAAAAATGCTGTATCAGGATTGGAGGAAGACTCACTAACAACCTGCAATATGCAGATGACACAACCTTGCTTTCCGAAAGCAAAGACAACTTGAAGCACTTACTGATGAGGATCAAAGACCACAGCCTTCAGTATGGATTACACCTCAACATAAAGAAAACAAAAATCCTCACAACTGGACCAATAAGCAACACCATGATAAAGAGAGAAAAGATTGAAGTTGTCAAGGATTTCATTTTACTTGAATGCACAATCAGTGCCCATGGAAGCAGCGGTCATGAAATCAAACGACACAGTACGTTCGGCAAATCTGTCGTGAAAGACCTCTTTAAAGTGTTAAAAAGCAAAGATGTCACCTTGAGGTGACATTTTTGTGTGTGTATGTGTGTGTGTGTGTGTGTATAACTATGATGTCTGTGCTATGAGTGGCAAACAGTTGGGGCCAGCGTAATGAAGGTCAATGTCAATTTTCTGCAACCACACGATGTAAGAATTACCAATTCGGTCAAATGCTGAAAGATCTGGGGAAAATTAAACATAAAGTGCCTCTTACTCTCTGATTTTGGCTTGGGAAAGCAACTTTGGAGAAGTTTTAAAAATATATCAATGTCCACCCCAACCCTGTTTCCATCAGAATACATTTTTGGAAGCTTGTAAGGGTCCACCACAGAAATTGCGTATGTTTGCTGCCTTTCCCGCCCAAGTGCAAGCAAAATTGCCAGGTCCTATCCTTCTACTGGTATTAACAATTCTCCTTTAACCCCATCAGAGGCAGTGTCTAGTCTCAGCCTCACAGGAACCCAATGTTGGGAGGTAATAATCTGTGTCCTCATCCTGTTACTGCACTCTTCTTGAGGGTCACGTCAGCTGACAAGGTGGGGTCAAAAAGTTTGCTGTATACAAGTTGGGGGTTAGCTTTTGAGGATGAGGGTTGGGGCTCTCAACAAGGTGTAGCGATCACTTCACTTTGTTCCTGACAGAGCAAGAAAGGGGGCTGAAAGGTGTGAGAACCTTGTGTGAAACCATCAGTTCCTCTCCTCTTGAGAACTTGAGGTGGCCTTGGCTGTGTGTTATATTTGTTGTGTGATACCATGCATCAGTGAAGGTGCCTCATGATACTGTATTCACCAGCACTCTGGGCCTTATTCTGATCTGTTCTTACCTCACACTTCCCCTCACTCAGCCCCTCCTACTTGCACCAACACCCCTCCCCCACATACACACATACACACATACTAGGCTATAAGAAAATATTTGTTGATCTATTGAACAATTAACCGACTGCAAATTACCCTACTTACATTAGCATAGGAATCCCTAGGTGGTACAAATGGTTAAAGCACTTGGCTGCTAACTGAAAGACTGGTGGTTTAAGTCCACTCAGAGGTACCTCAAAGGAAAGGCCTGGCGATCTACTTCCAAAAATTCAGCCATTGAAAAACCCTATGGAACACAGTTCTCCTCCGACACTACTGGGGTCACCGTAAGTCAGAATCAACTTAATGGCAATGTTAGTTTTTTGTTTTTTTTTTTACATTAACATAATTACTCCCAAAATGTTTTCTGGCATGCAAAAATCCACAGAGGGTAACGCTAATTTTGGAAGTGATTAACATAGGTACTACAAAGTTTTTTCTACTGAAAGAAAAGCAAACTGCCATAAGAAATTGATAATACCCATAATATTTAAAATTTCTTAATGTTGTTTCTTTCATTATAGTAATAAAAGTTAAAATGGCCTAAAATTATTTTAAATCTTTCATCTTATGATGGTTTTCTTGTTATAGCATCTCAAGTATTTATAGTAACACCTTACTCAGTTGAAAATTCACTTAGCTTACCACTTCAACTACATGCAATATGGCCAAATGCTTACTTCGGGAGATGTAGATATCTGCTAAGTACCTTTTAAGAGTAAAATAATTACATGCATGTCTTTATATAGCAGAGTTCATTGTCCCATTATACTGCAAGAAACTTGATGGTATAAAATATGTCTTAACTTTTTTTCCATCCTTGGCCTTTCACATTGTAAGGATAAAATACATTTCAAAAATATCCTTTCAGGGAAACCATAATATATGAGGTTGCCATCAGTTGGAATTAATTCAAAGGCAATAGGTTTGCTTTTTTTTTTTCCTACATAGAGGTATTGGCAAATATTTTTTGTTCAGAAAGTCCAGAATATTCCACAAACTCTTTGGGAAAACCACAAATGGGCTAGCCTAGAACATTTCCCCTCAGTTTCTCCATTGGTAGAATGAAAGATTTAGAAGACACAATCTTTACTTGTCCTTCCAACCTCTATAATACTTTCCTTTGTAGGCCATGAGATAGCTATTAAACAATGTTCATTTTCACTCAAGCTTTGCCAATGCGTGGGAAAACCTCACTGAAATATAGTGGCTCACATGCCAGTGGTACCTATAAAAGGAAGTAGGGACCAGTATTCACTTGACATCATAAGACAACCGTTACGGTTATGGGGTGCTACAGACCATGCTGTTTCTATCAGCAGACATACCCAAAGAGTCTCCTTCTGCATGGTCCTTGAACAGCTCTGCACCCAGAGGTCAAGCTGCTTCTGAGGTTGGCCAGCTGCTGCAGAGGGTCTCCACCAGGGAGATAGGGAGATGCCTCCTCCAGACAAGGGATTTCTGAGGCTCAGTAAGAGGAAACCAATGTCCCAGGCACCTTGGTCCTGCTCAGTCAATTCTCCCTCCAGGCTATGTTCCACAACCTACAGGTAGATCACTTTCAGAAAGAACCTTCTTGCTCCTCAGCTGTTTCCTTCTGGTTTCTACAAACTTTATTTCTCATGAAGTAGCCCTTTTTACATTCACTTTTTGTTTCCATGCTCCCCAAGCAATTTCAGTTTAGGAAAGTCTTTGAGTCCCGAGCAGACCCTCATGACTATTCAGAGCACAGAGAGGCAGATATTCTAAATAGACCTTAGCCCCAACCTAACGGAAGGATGAAGAGGGCAGAGGGTAGACTACGTTTTCCTGCACCCTGGCCCTGATATTCCACATAAAGGAGCTTCCTCATCTACCAGAACAACACACAATGGATTTGCAGCTATTAACTGCGCAGTTCTGCCCTCCCCTGCAGCATCCACATACTGGAGCACTGACTTCCCAGTCTGCGCCACACATGTGCCCTCTATGAAGGAGGCCGGGCTCATAACACTCAGCAATGTCTTATAAGGCTTTTTCTAAAGACCTTCCACATCCCAGAAATTAGCAGAGGCAAATCTGCTTCTCATTATCCTGATAGTCAATGATTTATACACTCGTACTTGGGGGAGGGGAGAGTGCCGAAGAAGGGGAGCCATTTGGCGTGTTATTAACCCTTCTAGGAGAATGTACTTCCAGCACTTCTCTGGAACCACTTAAGTCACCAATCCTGGTTCTCTCACCCCAGTGAACTGCCCCTTTCCTGGGTTACAAATTTACCTCATTTTCTCTAACTCTTCACATTCTGCCTATCAGTAGAGATGGGGACAAACTACTTAACCCACCCTTTTGCAGTCCCAATCATCTGCCTCCAATGAGTCCCATTATAAAAACAAGCTCTGCTTTCTTCAGATTATACTGAAATCCTTGGGGGTTCCCTCTGCTCATCCATACACACAGCCAGCCAGCCAGCCAGCCAGTCAAACAACACATACATAGAGGGTCATCTGATGAGGAGGGATTTTGCATAAAAAGAATGTCCGATTTAAAAATCCCACCTCCGTTCACATCTGAGAAAATGCTATTTATTATGGAATGGACTTCTTAAGTTATGCAAATATAAAGCTGTGCAGGAATTTTGGTGTGGGGTGTATGTGTTATGTATATATGTGTGTTTGTATGTGCCTGGCCTGAGTACATGAGACAGAACAGGGGGGAAAGGAGAGAAAGAGAGAGTGAGCGTTTGTGACTAAGGAGAGGGAGAGCTTTGCAAACAGCATGCATTAGAAGGCAGAGTCTGGGGAGGAGTTTTGCTTATGGGGCTTGGAGTCTTGAGGGAGGAAAGAAACAGAGACCCTTGCTTCTTCTGTCAGATTCAAAGTTAGGGAAACAGTTTGGGGTAGATCAAAAAAAGACAATGAGATCTCTGCAGCGGCGTAGGGGTCTCTCTGAGGGTGGCCGTCTGGCTCCTACTCTGATGTGAAGGGAGGGAAATGGAATGGTGACTTGGAAGGGTGGGTCTGGGTTCTGAGGCCGATGATACTGAGTCTTGTCCTGGTGTGGCCCTCCTGGGTACTGGCTGGTATCTGGAAGAAATGGCTCTCTGAATGTAATCTCAGGAGCCTTGGTCAGACTGGGGTTCAGTGATCGGCTCACTTAACTTTGGGCTGTGGAATCACCCTTCTTGGAGAACCACTACAACTAGGGCAGCAATTTGCAGGGGCTTTACTAATATCCTGCAGCCCAGAAGCATGCCCGCAAATGTGACCCTTGCCGACAATGGTGCTTCAGCACAGGGGCTTGGCAGCACCTATTTGGCAGAGACAGCTCCTCTTTGTCCAAGGGAATTCTGAGACACTGATGTCTTAGGAGCCCAGGGCTCAGGTTAAGTGTGACCCTGGGAAGGAGAAGTTAATTCCTCTAAAAGAATCACAGTGACCTGGGCAGTGGTCCACTCTGACACATGTGGTCGTGGCAGGAAGAAAATGCTAGCCTGCCCACATCACTTCAGATACAGGTAATTCTGCCCTTAACTCTTTGTTCCATAGGACAGTTCTTCATCAGAGTCACTTTAGAAGGATCAGGTACAGCTTTTGGCGAGACCTGCCCTTCGAGCATGTGAGCTTGGTGGCATTAATATTATTTCTGACAGCAGTCGTGTCATCCTCCAGTCCAAAAATGCATGCCCTTAAATTCTGACCTCATCAAAGTAAGAGAGAAACAGCGGGGTTCATTTTCCAGACACTAGTAATCACTTGTGAATGCCTGGACAGACAAGTGAAAGGGCCTGAGAGACTGGACTCCGTGTACATTTGGGCATGTGGGACCTGAGGATTGCTCTCTGGAATAATACTGCCAAAAAAATAAATTCATAAAAATTCATTGCCATTGAATTGACTCCAACTTATGGCGACTCCATTTGTTACAGGGTAAAACTGAGCTCCATAGGGTTTTCTTGGATGTAATGTTTATGGAAGCAGGTCGCCGAGCCTTTCTTCCATGGCACCACTGCCAAGAATTGAATGGCCAACTTTTTGGTTGGTATCAACCAAACAAAACAACCTACTGCTGTCGAGTTGATTCTGATTCATGGTGACCTCATGTGTTACAGAGTAGAACTGCTCCCTAGGTTTTTTTTTTTTGCTGTAATCTTTACAGAAGCAGCTTGTCAGGCTTTTCTCCCAAGGCACCACTGGGTGGGTTCATACTGCCAACGTTTAGGTTAGTAGTCATGCACAAACCATTTACTAGCGGAGGGCAAACTCTGCACTACCGAGGGGCCTGGATAACACTGCAGAAGCCCATTATTGATACCCCAAATGGCCAGTTTGGAGATCCCAGCTGTACTGGTTTTCTTTAGCTGCTATAACAAATTACTACAAACGTAGTACCTTAAAACAACACACATTTGTTATCCTATGAGCCCCTGGAGTGTACAAATAGTTAACATGCTTGACTGCTACCTGAAGGGTTTGAGGTTCAAGTCTACCCAGAGGTGCCTCGTAAGAACGGCCTGGAGATCTGTTTCTAAAAAATCAGTCACTGAAAACACTATGGAGTACAGTTCTAGTCTGACACAAATGGGGTCGCCACAAATCACAATCAATTCCTAGGCAATTGTTTTTTGCTTCTCTTATAGTGTTGTAGGGTAGAAGTATGACATAATGCTCACTGGGCTAAAATAAAGGTACATCCAGGGCTGCATTACTTTTGGAGGCTCTAAGGGAAAATCTGTTTCCTTACATTTTTTTAACTGCTAGAGGCTTCTTGCATTGTTGGGCCCATGGACTCTTCCTCCATTGTCAAAGTCACAACTGGCAGATAGAGTCCTTTTCACATTGTATCACTCTCATCTTCTCTTCTGCCTCCTGCTTCCACTTTAAGGCCCTTTGTGATTATATTGGGCCCACCCAAATAATCCAAGATAAACTCCCTATTTTAAAGTCAGTTGATTAGCAACCTTAATTCCATCTGCAACTTTAACTCCCTATTGTTGTGAAACCTAACACATTCATAAGTTCTGGGGATTAGGACATGCCATTTTTTTTTTTGTTGTTGTTGGGGAGGGTGTTATTCTATCTATCACACCAGCAAAATACTTATTGTGTGTCAGTCATTGGATTACATTGGGTTTGCGAAGAAATATGTCTCAAGGGTCTCACAGTGTAAGAGGTAGGCAAAAAATAATAAAATAATGTGGGGCAGTGACAGGAATAATCACAGGATATCATCAGAGTACCTATCACAGCCTCTGTTGTGGGGAGAGAAGTGGCATAGTAGAAGGTTTTCTGGAAGATGCTTGAGATTAGTTCCTAATGTACTACCAGATATTTACTAGGTGAAGAAGAGGGCATTCTAGTCACCCACATCCCTAATGTACCCCAAACATAGCAAATTTCCTTCCTCTGTAATTATGACTTGGCTAATGAAATCTAATCACAAGGTTGATAGCAACTGACTGAGGAAGCATGTAGGAATTCATGGGAAAAGCTATTTATGAGCTAGGCTGTCTGGAGAAGTGGTTCTTTCAGATCCCAAGTCTAACAGGAAGAGAACAAATCTTCAGTCTCCCCAAATTCCTGATAAACAGCAGATGTGAACCCACCACCAACCAAAACAATGGAAAGTCTGGAGCTAAGTGAATTGAGTGTGAGTACTGGCTGAAGAGCTCCCATGCCTGTCATAGAACTACTGCCCTTCATGTGTTAGTTGTTGTTAGGTGCTGCCGAGTCCGTTCCGACTCACAGCGACCCTATGTACAACCGAACGAAACACTGCTTGGTCCTACGCCATCCTCACAATCATTGTTATGCTTGAGCCCTTTGTTGGCAGCCACTGTGCCAATCCATTTCATTGAGGGTCTTCCTCTTTTTCACTGACCCTCTACTTTACAAAGCATGATGTCCTTCTCCAGGAACTGGTCCCTCCTGATAACATGTCTAAAGTATGTGAGATGAATTCTTTCCATCCTTGCTTCTAATGAGCATTCTGGCTGTACTTCCAAGACAGATTTGTTTGTTCTTCTAGCAGTCCATGGTATAGTCAGTATTCTTTGGCAACACCATAATTCAAAGGCATCAATTCTTTTTTGGTCTTCCTTATTCATTGTCCAGCTTTCACACGCATATGAGGCGATTGAAAACACCATGGCTTGGGTCAAGTGCCCCTTAGTCGTCTTTAACATGACATCTTTGCTTTTTAATATTTTAAAGAGATCTTTTGCAGCAGATTTGCCCAATGCAACGTGTCATTTGATTTCTTGACTGCTGCTTCTGTGGGTGTTGAGTGTGGATCCAAGTAAAATGAAATCCTTGACAACTTCAATTTTTTCTCCATTTATCATGATGCTGCTTATTGGTCCAGTCATGAGGATTTTTGTTTTCTTTGTGTTGAACTCTAGTCCATACTGAAGGCTGTGCTCTTTGATCTTCATTAGTAAGTGCTTCAAGTCCTCTTCACTTTCAGCAAGCAAGTTTGTGTCATCTGCATATCGCAAGTTGTTAGTGAGTCTTCCTCCAATCCTGATGCCACGTTCTTCTTCATATAGTCCAGCTTCTTCTGGCAGTCCATGGTATAGTCAATGGTCTCCACCTACATTGTAATTCAAAGGCATCAATTCTTCTTTGGTCTTCCTTATTCATTGTCCAGCTTTCATGTGCATATGAGGTGATTGAAAATGCCATAGCTTGGCTCAGGTGCACCTTAGTCCTCAAAATGACATCTTTGCTTTTTAACACTTTAAAGAGGTCTTTTGCATCAGATTATTCCAATGCGATACATCATTTGATTTCTTGACTGCTGCTTCTATGAGCATTGATTGTCAATCCAAGAATGAAATCCTTGACAACTTTAATTTTTTCACTATTTGTCATAATGATGTTGTTTATTGGTTCAGTTATAAGGATTTTTGTTTTCTTTATGTTCAGGCATAATCCACACTGAAGGTTGTATATAGTCTTTTACCTTCATCAGTAAGTGCTTCAAGTCGTCTTCACTTTCTGCAAACAAGGTTATGTCTTCTGCATATCTCAGGTTATCAATGAGTCTTCCTCCAATCCTGATGCCATGTTCTTCTTCATAGAGTCCAGCTTGTTGGATTTTTTGCTCATCATACAGATTGAGTAAGTAAGGTGAAAGAACACAAGCCAGCTGCACATCTTTTCCTATTTTCAACCCCACAGCATCCCCTTGTTCTGTTTGAAGAACTGCCTCTTGATCTATACACGAGGTTAAGCATGAGCACAATTAAGTGTTCTGGAATTCCTGTTCTTCACAATGTTATTCATAATTTGTTTTGATGTACACAGTTAAATGCCTTTGGATAATCAATAAAACACAGGTAAACACCTTTTTGGTATTCTCTGCTTTTAACCAAGATTCATCTGACATCAGAAGTGATATCCTCTTCTGAATCTGGATTGAACTTCTGGTAGTTCCCTGTCAATGCATGGCTGCAATCAGTTTTGAATTATCTTCAGAAAAATTTTGCTAGCATGTTATATTAGCCCTTCATAGGAGTCACTGTTATGCCTTGTTCATCACCCTGCTTCTGACTTTCCAAGTCCTCCCATGGAGCCATCCCAAGAAGAGTCCTGCTAGTGGCCCTATTCCTAATTCCAGAGCTATTTCCTGTTTCAGAACTATGGAATTTTACAGGTTTTCATGGGTTATCACAGAAGTTGATGATCATTTTCATGTTGATCCTATGGGTAAACAGATTACAAATGACTTTTAATTGATTTATAATAACATTCTATAATATAATCACTTATAGATTAGGGAAGGCCTATAGGGATTTAAAACGTATTTCCTATGGAAAAACGAATTAAGACTTATAATAGGACTAATAAGAATATTAACCATTTTTACTTAATAAAGTATTTACTGTTTAAGATGAACATTTGGGTTTTTCAAATTATTTGATCCTTACAGCAATCCTTCAAGGTAGGCATTATTTTTCTCTCCATTTAAAAGGTGAATTATTGAGGCACTGATAGATGAGGATACCAGGCCCCAATCACATTATTGAAACCTAGTCATTTGACTTCAAAATCCTGCCTTTTCCCACATCCACTTTCCTCCTGAAGCACAAAAGAGACTCTTTCCAGATCTTCTGGTCCCCGTCTGAAAAATGAAAGTGGACGCAACTTATGCCCTGAGATGTCCTGTTGGTTCTAGAACTGGGGCCCTTCAAGGCTCAACTTTCTTTCTCTCTGCTCAGTGAAGCCTTCCCTTCAAAGCTTGGATAGCTTACTTAGCATTCACCATTACAGACATTCATACCACAGCCTTTGTATCTTTGCTGCTTCTATTGTCTTGTGAGCAAGAACCTTGACTTTCCAGTTGGATTCACTTCATGAAGATGCTGGCCATGTCTGTTGTGTTCATTGTGTATCCCCAGGTTTTAGCAAAGTATCTGGCATGTGGTGGCACTTAATGTTTATCTTTTGAATAATTGGCTAAATAAATGAGCCCTCTGAAGACAGTTTAGTGTTATTTACACTGGGAAGATGCTGTAGATAATTTTGAGTGAGTGCATCAATGAACAAATGAGTGAGTGAAGAATGAAGTAGACTTGTAGCTTTCTTTGGGACTGGAGATGTAGCCATAATTATTTTCCATGAGCAAGTGTTTGCAAGGCAAAACACCTTTGTCAGGAGGCATAGCCTACTAAATTCACTAGAATTTAGTCCTAATTATGTGCCTTAATTTGTTCTATGAGATCCTGAATTGTCTAGTGTTTTGTAATTTCAGGATTCACACTGGAATTATGGTGGAAAACTCTGAATACAAATAAAAATTGTGTGATATCCATATACCACAGGAACCTCAAAGTCCTTCACATGAAAACTATATCTAACGAAGCTCCTTGCAATCTGGTCTGAACATTATTCATATAACTGCACCACTTTTATCAACTCATAACGAATAACCAAACACTGTTTGGAGCAAGCAAAATGACAAATGGAAATCACATGCACTTTGAAGTCAATAGATCTTGGCTTAAACTCAGCTCTGTCACGTATGAGCTGGTTAATCTTCGGTGAGTTACTGAACCTTACTAAACACCAGTATCTTCACTATAAAATAATTTTAGTGCTCTCAACCTCACAGGATCATTATGGAGGTTAAATGACTGAATGTATGTAAACCACTGGACTCAGTGTCTGGGAGAAAGTAGGTACTAAATACACTTTTCCATCAACAGCCTCCACATTTATGTTGCCACACTACTGTTTTTTTGATGTGTTCCCTATTTTTTGGCGTTGGCCAATTTCCAATATCCAGTTCTAAACATCTTTGTACAAACAGCATTAAAACATACGTGTGTATGTGTGTGTGTGTGTGTGTCTTTCACTGTATATTGAATTATGAAACTGTGGCCTTTAATGAACAGAAACAGAAATTGGTTCTGAATATGTCCACTGAGTTAGTGAGAGGTAAATGGAGGGGGAAAGAGGGGGCACTTCAGCAAACTTGTATAGTTTGGGATGCTGCTCTCTCCTGAGGGACTTGGGCTCCAATCCTGAGGAAGGCAAAAGCTTTCTCCCAGAAATGGTGCCTAGTCATGCCTGATTACTGTAGAGCATTTTAGAAAAACTAATTTCTATGTGTTATAATATTAAAAATAGCAAGTCATACTAACAAGCTAAAACAAACAGAAACCAAACCTGTTACCATCAGTTCTGACTCACGGCAACCCCACGTTTCAAAGTAGAACTGCACTCCACAGGGTTTTCAATGAGTGTAATTTTACAGAAAAGAGCCTTGGTTGTGCAGTGGTTAAAACAATCAACTACTAACCTGAAAGGTCAGCAGTTCAAAACCACCAGTGGCTCTGTGGGAGAAAGATGTGGCAGTCTGCTTCAACAGACATTTACAGCCTTTGAACCCCTATGCGGTTGCTGTGAAGGTTAAGACTGTGTGTCATCTTGGCTGGGCCATGATTCTCAGTGTTTATACGTGATCACTCCCATGATTGAATATGCTGTGGGTAGCCAATCAGTGGAAAGGGAGTTTCCTTGGGGGTATGGCCTGCATATGAATATAAGCAGATGTTCTGGCTTTTTGATCGCTCTGGATTCTGCAGCTGCCTTCTGTTCATCTGACCCCCAGTTCTTGGGACTTGAGCTATCAGCTTATCTGCTGATCCTGGGATTCGCAGATCTTCACTGCCTGTGAGCGGAGTTTGCTTTCCAACCTGCCGATCTTGGGTTCACCAGCCCCTGTGGCTACATGGATTGGGACAAGCCTCTATCCAAATCCACGGACTTGGGACTTTCCAGCCTCTACAACTGCATGAGCTGTTTCTTTGATATAAATCTCTCTCTATATATATTTATATGCTTTACTGGTTTTGTGTCTCTAGAGAACCCAGCCTAAGACAGTTGCTGTGAGTCGGAATTGACTCGACAGCAGTGGGTTTGGTTTTTTTGGAATCTAACAGAAGTAGTTTGCCAGGTACCTCTGGGTGCATTCAAACTGCCCACCTTTTAATTAGCAGTCAAGAGCAAATTCATGTGCCACCCACTCACCTACTAACAGGCCAATTTCCACTAAATAGTTCACATTTCTCCACCACGGTTGTTCTGACCACAGAGCAGTGCCTTGGCCATATTTATCTGCTTGGGGATTGATACCCCACCTTCCCTGCTGGCTCGTTGAGTGATCTTAAGCAAGACCTTTCCCCTTTCTGGAAAATGAGGGGAGTTAGAATGACATGCATGTTGTATAGCTCTTTCTAGATCTCGATCTGTGAGATCTGAAACTCACAGATCCTTGTTCTATTTTCTCCTTTTAGCCCTTCTGAGTTTTCCAGTAAAAGTTCCTAAATTGGCACAGAAAGACTTCTTTGGCATCAAATGGCTCTTATGAAACAGCACACTGATGAGTTAAATGAAATGATTCAGAAAAATACCGATTAAATTTCCCTTTAAATACTCAGGGGTTTGAAAATTAAGCAAAACTGTTTGGCACTATGCAGTCTGGATTTTAACAAACCCAAAATGTTTGAAAAATCATTCAAGATGTTTTGACAGAGAATGCCACTATGGTCTCCCCTCTCTCCTGACATCTCTCTTGAATCTGCCAAAGAGAAAGCAGAATCGGGCTGTCCAGGGTCTAGAGATTAGCTAGTCACCCGGGAAGGGCTTTCTCCCATCAAATGGAATAATGCATATTTCTTATTTTAATACTCTTTAGCAACTCTATTCTGCAGTAAAGTAACAGAGCTAGGGATTTTGCTTAATGTTTTAAATGAAACAGAATAAAGCTGAGTAACTATGACTACTACAAAGAAATGATCTTAAACACTGAGGTCATATTTTTAAAGAAAAAAATCATCATTCCAATTATGTGAATTGAATCTGTAATGTTCCCTGGCCTGAGAAGCTAATGTAATAAATGGGAAATGCCCCCTACTGCCTCGGCCCAGGCCGCTCCCACGGGACCCCCCAACAGTACCACCAATCTGGGACACCGACCCTCACTGGCTTGCTCAAGGAGGCTTGCAATGTTTGGCAGGAAATAGAAAGACTCCTGAGAAGGCATGTTGTTGAGTAAAAAGAGTACTGAAAGACGAGTCAGAGCTCTGGGCTTTGGCCCCAAACCACTGTTGCCTACATGCATCATCCTGAACCAGCCAGGTTTTAATCAACAAACAGCCTTCCTCAGCGAACACTCCTAAAAAGTGTGTGGGTAGAGTCTTTGAGGTCATCTCCAGTTCTCAAGTGTTCTAAGATATAGTCACACATGTTATTTGGACTTCCACAGACGAAAAGTATACTTTTAAGTCATGTGCCAATGGATAAATTTGGGTCACTCATTTTCCAGTTTAATAGTTTAATATCATTTTCAAGAAATATTATCATCTGTTCCAAGTGAGATATATATATGCATATCCATATATAATGTCTCTGGGTAATGCACAAGGCTTTAAACTGGTTCATTTGGGTTTGAACCCCTGCTGAGAACTGGCATTTCTAACAAGTTCTCAGGTGATGCTAATGCTGCTGGTTAGGGACCAATTCTGAGACCCACTAGTAGAGCAGTTGTTCTTAAATTTTATTTTACATGAGAATCACCTGGGGATCTTGTTTAAACTGTAGATACTGATTCAGTGTAACTGGAGTGGAGATGCAAATTCTTAGCAGGGGTTCAAAGCAGAATGAACGTGTTAGAGGCCCTGGTGGTGCAAAAGCTTAATGTGCTTAGCTGCTAACTGAAAAGTTGGAGGTTTGAGTCCACCCAGAGGTGCCAAGCCTGGAGATCTACTTCTGAAAAATTAGTCATTGGAAACGCTATGGAGCAATTCTACTCTGACACACATGTGGTTGACATGAGTAGGAACAGACCCAGAGACAACTACTATATATTAGTAATAGTTCCACTGAAGAGAAAGACTGTTTAAAGACTATGACTATTTAAATAAAAAATATATATATATAGAAACCAAACCCATTGCTGTTGAGTCGATTCCGTCTCACACGGACCCTATAGGACAGGGTAGAACTGCCCCATAGGGTTTCCAAGGAGTGGCTGATGGATTCCAACTGCTGACTTTTTGGTTAGCAACTGAGTGCTTAACCACTGCGCTATCAAGGCCCCATGTATGGCACAGTGGTTAAGCACTCAGCTGCTAACTGAAAGGTTAGCGGTTTGAACCCAATAGCCCCTCCTTGGATGTGGCAGTCTGGTTCTGTAAAGACTGCAGTCTTAGAAACCCTATGAGGCAGTTCTACTCTGTCCTAAAGGGTCGCTATGAGTCAGAATTGACTTGGTAGCAATAGGTTTGGTTTTGGTGTGTATATATCTGTATATATATGTGTATATATACATATACTTACACACACACACACACACACATATATGTTGTTGTTGTTGTTGTTAGGTGCCGTTGAGTCAGTTCTGACTCATAGCAACCCTTTGTACAACAGAAGGAAACACTCCCCAGTCCTGCACCATCCTCACAATCGTTGCTATGCTTGAGCCCATTGTAGCAGCCATTATGTCAATTCATTTCATTGAGGGTCTTCCTCTTTTTCGCTGACCCTCTACCAAGCATGATGTCCTTCTCCAGGGACTGAGCCCTCCTGATAACATATCCAAAGTATGTGAGACGAAGTCTCCCTATCCTTGCTTCTAAGGAGCATTCTGTCTGTACTTCTTCCAAGACAGATTTGTTCATTCTTTTGGCAGTACATGGTATATTCAATATTCTTCACCAACACCATAACTCAAAGGCATCATTTCTTCTGTTTTTGTTATTCATTACCCGTCTTACACATGCATATGACACGACTGAAAACACCATGGCTTGGGTCAGGCGCACCTTAGTCCTTAAAGTCTATCAGTTTGTCATACTCTGGGGGCTTGCGTGTTGCTGTGATGCTGGAAGCTATGCCACCAGCATTCAAATACCAGCAGGGTCACCCATGCTGAACAGGTTTCAGCTGAGCTTCTAGACTAAGACAGACTAGAGAAGGACCTGGTGGCCTACTTCTGAAAAAAAATTAGCCAGTGAAAATCTTATGAATAGCAGTGGAACATTATCTAATATAGTGCCAGAAGATGAGCCCCTCTGGTTGGAAAATGCTCAAAATACGACTGGTGAAGAGCTGCCTCCTCAAAGTAGTACAGTTGACTTTAATGACATGGATGGAGTCAAGCTTTCCCGACCTTCATTTGCTGATGTGGCCCAACTCAAAACGGGAAGAAACAACTGCAAACATCCATTAATAATCAGAACGTGGAATGTATGAAGTATGAATCTAGGAAAATTGGAGATGGTCAAAAATGAAATGGAACACATAAACTTCGATATCCTAGGCATTGTGAGCTGAAATGGACTGGCACTGGCCATTTTGAATCAGACAATCATATGGTCTACTATGCCGGGAATGACAAATTGAAGAGGAATGGTGTTGTATTCATCCTCAAAAAGAACATTTCAAGATGTATCCTGAAGTACAACGCTGTCAGTGATAGGATAATATCCATATGCCTACAAGGAAGAACAGTTAGTACCACTATTTTTAAAATTATGCACCAACCACTAAGGCGGAAGACGAAGAAATTGAAGATTTTCATCAACTTCTGCATTCTGAAATATGTATTTATATATGTATTTATAAATACTATTTATTTATATATAAATATGTATTTATATACACACATATACATGTATATATATGTTTATGCATATATACACATATACATGTATATATATGTTTATGCATATATATACATATATATGTAACATAGTCTTTCCCCTCAATTGAACTACTAGTAAAATTACCTACCTCATTTATCCATCACTCTTATTTTCTCACCATCTTGCAATTTACAAAGTGTATTCATTGTCTCATTTGACTCTCAAAACCCTGAGGTAGAGCAATTACCCATGCCCCCAAATAATTCTCAAGGACACTGATACTTCTTAAGGTAAGTTCTTCAAGGTGACCTAGCTGGTGTGTGACAAATCTGGGACTTGAACCCAGGCCTTCTGTCTCCTTGTCACAAAATATCTTCCATGTAACATGGGCTGGGCTCTTCCCATCATCACTCTCTCCTCTAAGGCTGCAGAGGGATGAGAAAGACCATAGCTTTGGAGTCATGAGGCAGCAGCAAGCCAGTAGGCTTTTTCTGTGGTTTTGATGATCCAGAGCCATTTGGATAATTACCAGGCTGAGACTGGTGAGACCCAGTGGTTTTTCGGCAACTCAGTCAAACGATGGCAGAAGAAATAGTTTCCATTGTCTCCTCCCAATTCCCCAATCATGTCAGCTCCCCAGCTGGGCTGGTTTGGGTTTTCTCATGGCAATCAGAAGGGATTTCAAGATTTAAAAGCCAAGTCATGCTAGAGAACCAGGAGCCACACCTTTTCCCTTGTCATTTTACATGTTCTGTAAACTCTTTTTCTAACCATGAAATCAGGAAGCTGTAAGGCACCCAAGTGATATTATCATAGAGCTACGGTTGGTGTTTACTGGCACATAGTGACTGATGATAAAGCCACAGAGATTAAAGTGTTATAATAATAATTATGAATAAATGCTTTGCAGCCCAGATCGTTATCATGCTTCGCAGTCTACAAAACCCTTTTATACTTATTATACCACTTGATCATCACAACAACTCTGTGAGGTAAGAAAGGTGAGAATTTTGTCCCCACTTTATAGAGGAAGAAAGTGAGAATTATAGTCTCAGTAAAAGCCACAGAGTCCCTGGGTGGTACAAATGGTTAAGGTGCTGGGCTGCTCACTGAAAGACTGGAGGTTAAAATCCACCCAAAAGTATCCCAGAAGAAAGGCCTGGGTGATCTACTTCCAAAAAATCAGCCACCAAAAACCCTACAGAACACAGTTCTACTCTGATACATATGGGGTGGCCGTAAGTTGGAATCAACATAAGTTGACGGCAGCTGTCTTTTTGTAAATAGCATCCACCCAGTGGCCTGGAATAGGAAGCTGGGAAGAATCTTTTCACCTCCATCTCCCTCACTTGTCATAGCTTCACAGCTCATCCATCACCCACTGCCGGCCCTCCTTCTGCTCAAATATGTGTCAAATCCATCCACTGCTCTCCATATCCTCTGCTACAATCCTACCACAAAACATCATCTGCCCTGGTCTGAACCTTTGCAGCAACATCCTAACTGGTCTCTCCATGCTCTTTCCTGGCTTTTTGAAACTCACATATGATCTTGAACCCTGCAGCAGCATAGCACTGGCTTCACGATGAACCCAGACTCAGACATGACCTTGCATGTCCTCCCGCTGCCTCCACTCTCCAGCTCACTCTCACATCTCTTTGCTCTGCTCTCTGCTCCAACCACACAGGATTTCTTTCAGTTCTCAAACTTCCCATGCTCCTTCCTGCCTTATGGGCTTCCCACATGCCATTTTGTCTGCTGGAATGTCTTCCCAGGCCCTGTCCCCTTCTCATTCCCATTTCTCTTTGTGGTAACTACTCATTCACCTGTGCCATTTTTATGTCACTTTCTCTCTGATTTCCCTCCCACAAGACTGTAATCTACATAACCCAGGCCTTACTTGGTACCTGACACATAGTAAGTGCTCAATAGCATAGTTTTTCAGTGAATAAGTGAATGACTTAATTCTTGCCAAAGGCTTTGAGCCCAGGTCTTTACCCTATCCATTTAAAGTTTGTCCCAGCAAACATCTATTTATGTAAATTACTGTGAATACTATCTTTCTGTTTAAAACTCTCAAGTCACCTGATGGTGCATGAACGCAGACAGATTTTCCATCTTTCTTCTCACACACAGGAGCTGCCTTGAATTCCCAAGTCCTTTTCTGCCCCGGTAAAACTGGCCTGCATTCCCGAAAAGAACTGGGTAGCATACTTTCCTCTTCTCCTTGAGTCAAGAACCAGTCTAAAAAGCCAGTTTCGTGGCTATTTCCCAAACCGAAGTTTCTCTCAGCATATATACCAATACCAGTTGCTGCCGAGTTGACCTTGACTCACGGAGACCCCATGTGTATCAGAGTAGAACTGCACTCTGTAGGGTTTTCAGTGGCTGATCTTTCAGAAGTAGATTGCCAAGCCTTTCCTCCAATGTGCTTCTGGGTGGACTTGAATCTCCAACCTTTCCCTTAGCAGTTGAGTGTATTAACTGTTTGCCATTATGCAGGGACTCTCAGCAAAAGGCAGTTTGAATCTTGTGAGTATTCCAAATCCCAAGATGCCTGGGTCATGAAGATTTCCTGACTCACCTTCTATAAAACATGGGGGTCTGGCACATCTAGAGGGGTTTGTCAGTTGCAGCAGCATGGAATTTCCGGAGATGCAGCTGGCCTGAGCTGGGAGGCCCCAGCTCCCAGGCTCTTCAGTGGAAGAACACTGAGCAGCAGACTCTCTCATGGCTCAGCAGCAAGTGGCTCTGATTTGAAGCTGATAATATTGATACATCTCTGGTTTTACAGCATGTAAGTCAACAGCCAGAGTGCACACAGCAGAATCAAGTGGAAAACCTCTCAGTTAATCCAACATTTCTCCTACCTCACATTGTTGACCTTTGGGACCAGATCATTCTTTGTCATGTGAGGCTGTCCTTGAATTGCTGGCTATTTAGCAGCATCCCTGGCCTCTAACCACGAGATACCAGGAGAACTCACTCCCAGCTGTGATAACCAAAAATGTCTCCAAATATTGCCAAATTCCCTTGGGGGTAAAAATCTTCCCTGGTTGGGAACCACTGGTTTAATAACACTTTGGACAAGTCACTTAGTGCCTCCCATCTCGTGACCTCATTTTCCTCATCAGCCAAAACAAAAAACAAAACCCTTTTTAACTTTGTGATGATTATCTGAAATATTATATGTGTACTATCGAGACAAGTGCTGGTGCAGTGTACGTACTCAGAAAATTGATGGAGTAAACAAATTCTTCCACTTGAAAGAACATAACTTCCCTGAGAGTGTAAGAGGAAGAGAAGTGTTTTCTTACTGGAGGCCAGCTGTCCTCAAGTCACATCTGCAGTGACAGACAGAAACTCAAATGAGGGAAGGAGTGTGAGAACACTTTGCTAAAGCCAAAGAACTTTGCAAATGTAACTTATTTCACAAACACCATCAGATCATTCCTGAGGCCTTTTTTCCACCTGGCATCCAGAAGAGATCATTTTTATGTATGTTGTATATGTTGAGGGGTGCTGCCGTGGACAGCATTCTAGAAGAAAAAAACAAAACCCTAAAACCTGTTGCCTTTGAGCTGATTCCAACTCATGGCGACCCCATGTCATTGTCAGTGTAGAACTGTGCTCCGTAGTGTATTCAAGGGCTGTTTTTTTTTCGGAAGTAGATCACCAGGCCTTCTCAGGCACCTCTGTGTGGACTCGAACCTACAACCTTTCCGATAGCAGCCAAGCAATTAACCACTGGCACCACCTCAGGGTCTCCATTCTAGAAGCTGTCCCACAAGCAGAGTCGACAATGAGCTTTGCAGATACTGCATGCAGCAGCATATGGAAGGAGACAGCATATGGACATAGCACAGGAAAGGAGAGCAGGGGTTTCAGAAGAAGGCAGAGGTGGGTGTGAATTTCAGTCCTGATACTTGCTGTGTGACCTTTGCCATTTAACCCCCCCCATTCAGGTTTTATTTGCTTCATCTGTCAAAGGGGGACACCTATCTCAGAGGGGTGTTGTAAGGAGTAAATAAAATAATGCATGCAATTTACTTAGCATAGTGCTGGAGCACAGCAATCACATAACTAAGCATTAATAATATTTACCATTACTACATTAAATCTTACTATTGGTGTTTCTATTAACATTATCACTCCTATCATTATTGGTCCAAGTAGTTTAAAGAGCCATTACCTTTATCAACTTCGGATCTGCCACCTCCTGGAGCCAGCAGGGCCACCCCACCAGTCCCTCTCCTGGAATCGGGAAGCTGTGAAGCAGGCAGGCCATTTGAGCCTACTTCGTTTTGAGAAGGGCTTCAGGCCCATTCTGGGTAAAGATCTGCGTAGTCTCTGGTCCCCAGACATCAAAGTGGCTTATCTCTCTTGGCAGGTTAGCCTACAAGGAATACTGAACATTTTTATGTCACACCCATTGCCAAGGGTGCAATTTGGGAAAACAAATAGGGATTTACAGATAGCAACTTTCCTCTTCTTCTATTGATAGCCTGAAATAATTCATGGCTAGGTTTGGACAAATGCAAAAATGTGCATTTAGTTTGAATTTGGATTCAATCCTCATGAATATTAGTCATCTCAGAGTAAAATGCAAGCATTTCTCTATTTCAGGGGATGGGAGGATATACTGTGAAATCATACTATAGCACAGGGAGAAAGCAAGAAGTTTGAAATTAAGAACAAGTCTTGGCACAGTGGTACAAAGTGTGTATCGCCATATATTTCCCTACAAAATAAGGAATGTGCTTTTAGGTGTGCCTTGCTTTCTTGCTAAAACTTTAGGGTGGGAATATTTATAAACCATGTTCGCTTCATGATTTAATTCATTGCAGGAATATTTTTTTCTTATAACTCTTCACTCAGAATTTCCTGTCACTGAATGCCTGAATCAGAGACTGGTTCAGCAATGTCACGTTCCATTTGCAATGATGAAAATATGATTCTTGGGCCTTACCCTGCTGCTGTCCAAATCCTCTATTGCCTGTCGATGTTCTACTACTTCCTAAGGCCGCTGCTGGGGGTTCCTACTATCATGGCAGAGAATAGGCCAGTGTTGGATCAGCTGGTGATAATGTGTGTGGGGCAGAGGAAGAGAAAATGAAAAGAAAGAAGAAAAGAGTTGGAGCAAGAGAACTTCAAACTCATGATCTTTCCACAACATCACACTGATTACTGGAATTCCAAAAAAAAAAAAAAAAAAATGCATTTGTTGATTCTTCTGATGAGTTTTTGCTGAGTGCTACTGTGTACCAATCTCTGTGAAAAGAACTGGAACAACATTAAACTTTTGTGATAATATGTCCAGAGTCCTTCTAATATTGAACAGAAAAATAGACAGAGATTTCTAGTTTCCATGATTTTGCTTGTAATTTCCATTAACTGATGTGTCAATATGCCAATAGCACAATAATTCTTGTTCTATAAGAAAGTGATGGTTGAACAACGAGACAAACATGATTAATGTCACTAAATTATACATGTAAAAACTGTTGAAATGGCAAGTATTTTGTTACATATATATTTACCACACTGAAAAGAAAAAAGAATAAACAAAAGGTCATACAAGATCCTGAAATTCCTTTTATATCAGAGACAGGATGGCATTCATCATAGTTCAGTTTACTATATTGTTATTAACATTAGAATTTACTGAATGAAATAAATCCTATCTGCTATATCTGATAGCTCTTTAAAGATAATGTTACTGATTATCTAGGAATCCCCATTGACATCTCAGTGACAAATATAACTTCTTAAAGACTTGATACATTTGAATTTTGGTATTAGTGAAGAGTATGGAATATACTGGGGAGGGCCAGAGAACAAAGAAATCAGTCTTGAGGAAGTACAGCCAGAATGCTCCTAGAAGACTTCATCTTGCTTTCTTTGGGCATGCCTTCAGGAAAGACCAATCGCTAAAGAGGACATCATGTTTGGTAAAGTGAAGAATCATCAAAAACAAGGGAAACTTCCCATGAGATAAATTGACACCGTGGCTGCGACAATGGGCTCAAGCATACCAATGACTGTGAGGATAGTGCAGTACCAAGCAATGCTTCTTTGTTTTATACATAAGGTCGCCATGACTCAAAGCCAACTTGACAGCACCTAACAACAACAACAGACTAATTCTGGTTTACTAGAGGTCATGCTGAAAACCTTTCTAGAATAATAAAAAATACAGAACTTTAGCTTTATAAGTGATTATAGAGATCATTTTATCTGAACACACCTCCATTTACAGATTGGGCCATGAAAGCATCCCAGAGAATAACCAAAGAACCATTTCATCACAAATCGTTCTAAAAATTAGACACAGGTAAATGTTGGGTACCTCTTATGCGGAGCCCTGGTGGCGCAGTGGTTAAGAGCTATGGCTGCTAACCAAAAGGTGGGCAGTTTGAAACCACCAGCTGCTCCTTGGAAACCCTATGGGGTAGTTCTACTCTGTCCTATAAGGTTACTATGAGTCAGAATAGACTTGATGGCACCTTTTTTTTTTTTTTAACCTCTTATGTACCTGATTTAGTTGCAGACGCATTCATACATATAATCTCTTTTAATCCTTCCTAGGGCACTATGAGGCAGATAAAATGTTGCCCATTTAGCATGTGGGTAAACAGAAGCTCAGAGAAGATAAATCCCTCTCCCTAGGCCTGTGATCTGTTCCAGTAAAGATCACAGCCTGGAAAATGCTATGGGGCAGTTATACTCTGTCACACGGGATTGCTGTGACTCCAAAATCTACCCAATGGCACCTAACAACAACAGGTCTCACAGTTAATCAAATGACTTCAAGAAAGAAGTTTTACTATCTGTTACTAAAGTTAGTGAAGAAGTAAAAAATTATATCACTTGTTATTTTTGCATCTGTTTCTATATATTTTATAAAACATTTTGCCACTTGTTTTTTATGATAGAAACAGAATTCAGGAGGATCTTTCCATTTATGTGATGTTTTAAGTCATAAAACAGCAAATTGTATTTATTTACCAGGTTTCCAGTATTTATAAGAGATTATTGGGTAGATTGATTATATAATATTTCCTAATTCTTCTTTAAAAAAGAATTTTTTTTAAGTTGTTAAAAGTAAACATTTGATAGTAACCGCAAAAAAAAAGTCAGTGAAAACAGGGTTACTTTAATAGCCTATTAAAAGGAAAATCAAGGTTTTTATAGCCCCAGTTTAATTCTAACTGTGTGAGTAATTAGGGCTGATAACACTGTCTTACTGTGCAGATGCCTGTGTGCAGTACAACAGTGGTACCCAAACAGCAATCCCCCAGTCCAAGGCAGCTGCCTCAGAATCATTGGCAGAGATATGCTAAATACTGATTCCTATGTCCCATTCTCAGAGATTTTTAATTCAGCAAGCTTGGGGTGGCTCAGAAAACTTTGTTTGGTTTAAAGCTCTCTCCCATGATTTTCTTGTTCAGTCACGTAGAACTACCAATTATAATAAGAGCATTTTATTTGTACCAGATATTGTATTCAAATCTGTATTCAATGTCTCAGTAGTTGTGGAAGCTTGAGAAAATCAAACACATTTTCTGAGCTTCAGATTTCGTACTATATATTGGAGGAAATAAAACCTGTGTGGTGTCTTGACCTCCACATAAGGTCATGCATCACTTGAGAGCATCCATTTGAAAGTGTTTTAGAACATAAAGCTGTTTATGGTGTCGGTGACTTTAGTTGCCTCCATGGCAACTCTGTAGGCAAGAGAGGTTTTGAGTGTCTATGTTATGCCAGGCACTGTGCTGGGTACTTCCTTTCCCAACTATCAATTTTCACGACTGCCTGGACCAGAACTTTCTCCCTGTTGTATCTGTCAGCCTTCCAGCTGCCTCCTCCCAAACCCATCAGCTCCATTTTACTTTTCCTTGATTGCTGACCTTTTGGATCCAGTTATTGTGCTCTGATTGCCTCCTTGTATATGGCACTTTTCTTGGTTCCACATCCATTCCCCTCTCTTCATTTTGAATCCTGCCAAGAAGGATCAGTCCCTCATACTTTTGAAGGGGACATTAAGTTTCCAGGATTTCATTCTGGACATAGATCTTAGGATTCTGTTGCTCAGAATGGAAAGTTAGAAAACAACAATTTTGCAAGGTAAATATCACTAGCTGCATTTTACAGATGAGAACAATGAGCCTTGGCCATAGTCACTAACTTGCCCAAGCTCCACTTCTAATAAGTAGCTGAACTGGGATTTGCAGCCAAGGACTGTGTGGTCCCAAATCCTGAGATTGTTTTACTAAACCAGTCTACCTCCCAAGACTCCCAGGAAAATGGAAACTTCAAAGAAGAGAGGACAAAACAGACTTCCGTCTTTTTTTACTTTGCCAGACATACTAATCTACTTCAGAAGTAAATTGATTGCACTATGCCTTTAAGAACCCATCCCCATTTCAAGAAATACTTATGATTGCTCAGATCAATACCACCGCTCTTTCATTCTAAGTAGTATCCACTCCTGAAGGGAAGGTCCATTTTTCTGATCATCGTCTATGGTATAGAGGATGGTTATCTCAGAACGACTTTCTGCTTCCACTTTTTCCAAGTCAACCTCTGGTTTCTTTCCTAAAAGTGGAGCATGTTCCAGGCCCAGGTCTCTGAATAACAAACTGACAGGTCACAGGGATCATTTTCTTTCCCTTAATATAACTTTCTCCATTATGTGATTCTTTGATGTCGCATTTGCCTTACTAGGCTAACCCCAAAGGCTAGCACAAGAGCCTGGAATAAAATGCATGTTCAATGGATTCTTTCAGGTTTCTATACCAACAATGAAATTATAAGGGAAGTGGAATTTAGAATGCATATTGAAAAACCATTTGCCACATGCTGCATGCTTGAGTAGAGAAAAGCCATGATTTTGAAATGCAATCCATCAGCTTTCCAAACAAAAAACACGTTGGGGTACCCACTACGAGCCAGGTTCTCTACTCCACGTTAAGAGGAGGCAGAGGTGAGCAAATAAGGTATCCAGAGGGCACATGCATCACTGGTTATGAGACAAGATTGCACCTGAAGCCCACCACTCTCAGCAGCAGTGTCCACTTGGTCCCAGAGGCCAAGCAGGAGGAAAAGATTTGCAATTAGGAGGCCAGAGGAAGTGGAAGATCATTGTTAACTAGGCTGGCCAGGGAAGGTTTTGATTCCAGAAAGAGTGAGCGAAGACGTGGTGATAGGAATGTGCTTGGCAAGTACCAGGATAAGAAGAACTATCTTGCCTATATGATGAGTTCTTGTGGAAAAAAAGTAAAATAAAATAAACCTGTGAGATGCTATGGGGGACACAGACCCAGTCTGAACTGTGATTTTTTTTTTTTTTTAGGGAGCAGGGGGCAGGCTAAAGTCCTCACCTTTGGAGCTCAAATACGATTATTCTCTCCCCCAGAAGAAGGCCTCATTGGAGTGGGAACAAAGCTGATTTGGCCTTATGTATTTTTTTTTTTCTATTTTAAAAACATCCTCCATGTTTCTTTCAACTCCTTAAATTTTCAAAGGGAGGGGAAAAAGCATGTTTAGTTGCTTAATAATTCTGTATATCTTAAAGGACCCTTCATATTTATCATCAGAGACACACCAAAGCACATTACAAGTAATATAAGCCAGCTGGTGCTTTACAGGCCAAACTCAGTTGATGGTTTAATAGTAAAAACCATCTTTCTGTTAACATTTTTCTGGAGCACATCACCAAAGAATGCATGGCCCTTTTCTACATTTTTCAGAAAAGAACTATCTTATTATCTGTTTTCCTCAGGTTTCTGAGTACTTCTAGCATACAAAGGATTGGTCTGCTTCCTTTGGAGAATTCTTTTAGAGGTGTCTAAATCATCTTCTGAGCATTAGTGAAACTCTTTTTAATGTGGATTTGTAGATTCTCCAAATTTACCCACTTATGTCTAATAAAGTTAGCAAAACAGTCTAAGGATCAAGTCCTAGTCTATATACTTTTTTCTTTGTTAAAAGTGAGTTATTCTGTTTGAGGGCTTGCTCTGTTGGAGAAGGCTTATTTTCTGGGACATAAGCTAACTTGTGTCCTCTGCTCTGGTCCAAGTGCTGATGATTGGTAAGGTCGCCGAGAATAGCTGTTACAGACTTGGCACTTTCAATGCTCCCTTCAACTCAAAATCCTGACTGAGGCACAATTCATGGATTTCAACATGGAATGCAAGAACAGCCACTGAAGTGCCAAAGCAGAGTCCAAAAAGATAAATGCCCTTGTGCATGCAGCCACTTACCAATTCCTCAAATACTTCATCCTCATTCTCATATCTGTACTTTGACATATATGATCCCATGCATAATTCAAGGCCCACCTCAAAGACTACCTCCTCCAAGGAGTCTGTTCGGCCCCTCTTCAGCCTCTCCCTCCACCCTACTCCAGGCAGGTTTACGAAGAACTGCACATAGAGTTGTTATATCAGGTTACCAAATTGTGAACTCCTTAAAGGCAAGGGCTGTACTTGATTAATTGATCTATCTTTAAAGCCTATAACCATCTTACTAACTGCAGAGTAGTAGGTACTCAGTAAGTGTTTGTCAAATGAATGAATGGATGAAGATCAATTGGTCTGTCTAGTGATGGAATCTAGCTCAGTGGACTGTGAGCAGAAACTGTGTCATATTCACTTCTGAAATGGCATTGTCTATGCCTGGTATATTGTGGGAAGTTATCTCATGCTTATATAAGGAAAGATGACTAAAGAAATAACTTTAGGTTGGGCTCCTCTTACATACACAGATCCCTGCTTGGAGCAAGATATTTAGCAACTACAACAACAAAATACTATCATGTATATAAAAACTAGTATAGAGCAGTGTAAAATTTCTAAAAGGTATGCACATAGACCCAAGATTTTCAACCTAAGGCTTCTCTCCAGAAGAACTTTGGTGGAAAAACTTTAGATGCACGAAACTCAATTATCTAATTTTGTCTTCTCGACAACCCTGAGGAAGTGGTTACTATTTACATATTACAGATGCGCAAACTGAAACCCAAAGTAGTTAAAGTGCTGACTTGGGACTTTATCATAACTCATAAATTTAAATGCTGTGCTTTTCCTTCTTTGCTACAAGAAGTAAGCTGGAGAGGCACGGAGTGAACAAGATGATAAAAGGCACCAGAAAGGGAACTCCAAACCATTGCCTGCTCCGCTATTCTGTTCTTTATATAGACAGTTACTTTGATCATGGAGGGACATATTGTGATCTTGTTCCAGTCTCTAAGGCTCTGGCTCTTACAGACCATGAACTCTCAATGGTTTTGGGTTCTTCCTGCTCCTGGTCACCAGGCATGCTTTGAGAGGGGAGATGGTACAGAAAACATCACTGGGAAAAGCAGAACATGATTCACTGTAACGTGATGATTTCCTTTGGTGCAGCTGGGGAGAGACATGGTTTCTGCCAACATCTACTGACGTCTCTTTGTGCCAACCCCCCAAAATAGCAACCTCTGAGAAAAACCAGGAGCATCCCTCAGAAACACAAGAAGCCTCTCTGGGTTTAGTTACATGTGAAGATTATACCTCTAAGCTTCTGCTGCCTTTGTCCCTTTGTTGAAGTCACACCAAGCCATCTCCTTCTGCCTCCAGCGTCGCTCAGAAGCCACCAATGCCCCCTTGTTAGTTTTTTCTCAGAAGTTCTTTCTATTCTACAGAAATAAAGCACCACAATTACAAATATTTTAGCAAGTAGTGCCATCTGCCATCTTTTATCTCCCTACATATTTCATTTTATTTAAATAGAGTCTTCCCAGTGGCCGAGGACTGTGCACACCCACCAAAGGCAGAGATGATGGCGTTGCTAGCTTGTCTGCTATTCCAAGTGACATTTCCTCAGATGTTTGCTGCCTGCTGTGCAAACAGTTACGCATGAAATAAAGTAAAAAAAAAAAAAAAAGAAAAATTAAACAGCAGTTAGTGGTTGGATGTTATTTCCAGTTTGGAACCACTGACAAGGCTGCTATAGAAAACTCTTCCCTCTGTTATTACAAAATAACCGTTTGTGGATGGTGAAAAGAAAACACAACCGAATTTTCTTTTAACTTCAAATACAGAAGCCAGTGCATCTATCATTACCACCACATTACAATACATTATGGGAGAAGGCCGTCGTAACTCTAGAGGGGTTATTTCCATCCACGTCTCTCATCCTCTCCAAATTGTTATACGAGGACCGGGTTGACGCCAGATGCTCTACTAAAGGAAACTCACCAAGTTGAAGTGAGCTAATTAGAGAGAAAGAAACAGAACGAAAGGTCAATGCAGGGGACCCAATACTGAACCAGGTTTGGTCACAACATTTCTGTCCCAATACAACAGTATCAAAACTAGCGACACTTCTCCTCTTTTACTTTTGCTCTTGTGTCCGCTTCTGCTTTTCCATAAAGACTATAGGCTCCAAATGTTAACAGACTTCTCAGCATCCATAGAGTCAATCTAGCAACAAAAAGAATTCTTCTACTTCTTTCCATCAGAGACTTTGTCATTAGCACTTTGTACTGATAAAATGACAATAATGATGATATAAACAACAGTAGCAATAAAAATAGCTAATATTTACTGGGATCCTTGGTGGCAAAGTGGTTAAGAGCTCAGACTGCTAACCGAAAGGTTGGCAGTTCAGATCCACCAACTGTTCCTTGGAAACCCTATGTGGCAGTACGGGGCAGTTATGCTCTGTCCTGTAGGGTTGCTGTGAGTTGGAATTGACTCAACGGCAATGGGTTTGGTTTGGTTTTTGGTTTAATATTTACTGAAGGTTTACTACATGCCAGGTAATATTCATATTTAAACCACATGACAGTCCTATGAAGTTGTGATTAGAGGTTTTCTTTATATCATAGTAATGTGGCTAAATGAATTATCTTTATGTAGGACCTTTTTGAGGTAAGGGTCTGAGCTTAATTAATCACCACACCCCTCAACATCAATGCCTAGTTATTCCTCAGTCAATGGATGTGGAACAACTGTATAGGGGAGAGCTAGCTGTATGCTCCCGGATGGTTGAGGGTACAGTGATCATGTCTGCTCTAAATAACCACTGAAGATTATACCAGAACAGTGAGTATGCCTAAGCAGAAGAAAAGGCCAGTACATCAGAATGCTCTTCAAGCTCACCTTGTGATTTCACCTGTCCTCTTAAAAGGAAAACAAAGTGGACTAACATTTTCAAATGAGTATATCTTCATAATTTGTACTCAGTTTACAAATGTGATCCTTGGATAAAGAATATGTGAATTAAGATTGCATTGAGTGTGCGACACAGTTCAAAGAGATCTTCACGATATTATTTATGTTCATCTAATATTTCTTAGCAGTTGGAGGACATGACCTTGAGTCAGGACCCTGAGGTTGGCATGGCTATTAACAATAGGCTACTAAATATGATGGCACTCAGTTGTTTATAGGTACAGAGCTTCGCATCACCATGCAAAAGGTTTCACAGATCTTTCTGGTTTTTAGATGTCAAAGTAAAAATAACTCCTAACTTTTTCTCTCTAAAATGAACTAAAATAAACAAAGGGAACATGGAACAGAAAGGGACATGCTATAGAGTCCCTGGATGGTACAAACAGCTAATGTGCTCAGCTATTAACCAAAAGGTTGGAGGTTCGAGTCCACCTAGATGAACTCAGAAGAAAGCCCTGGTGGTCTACTTCTGGAAAATCAGCCAACTTGACTGACAACCCTGTGGAGTACAGTTCTAGTCTGACACACATAGGGTCGCCACGAGTCAGACTTGACTCAACGGCAACTTTTTTTTTTAATTTGTAGCTGCTTAGTGAAATTAAATCTGAGTGATGGTGTTAGAGGACACCAAGAAAGGGCACCTGTCTGACAGATCTTGGGCTAGAGCCAGAAGAGTGCAGTGACCTTTTGTTTGGGGGACATGATAACCAAGTGTAGCCTCATGAACCTCTGTGAATCCAGTCTGACTCTATGGAACAGGAGGCAACCTAGGGCTGAATTGCAAATGAGCACTATCTTTGGAAGAAGCAGGGACTCATTACAGCAATCAAATATCCTTTTTTCCCAGTCTCTTTCTCTCTCTCTCTCACACACACATACACGCACACATTCACTCACAGATCTGCATCATGCAGTTTTACTGTGAACAGAAGAGATCATATGTTCTCATGGCTCTCATTTTTATCTTCAGAGCAAAGTGTTGTTGAGCAAGTTTCTATAGACACATTCTCAAACTCCCTGCTTGTCGGCTCAAATTGTTTTCAACCACAGATTTCTCCTCTTGGTTCCTTCCCCTTGAAGTCATTCCATAAATACCCTGTCTAGAAGAATTCTCTCCATTGAAAGTAATAAAAATATTGATATTACTACCACTATTCATGATATTAGTAAAAAGAATAATAAAATAATAATAAAGGCTAACAGAATCTATGGAAAATATTTTCTAAATTTTTTTAAATGAAAAAAGAAACAGAAGGCAGATGCAGAACACACACATAAAAGAGTGTACTGTAAAGTAGCAGAAAATTTACTAAATATCGTCCACCAAAGTAAGGAATTTAAGAGTAATATGGCTTCTGTGAGGAAAAAAGCCCAGTGTGGAGTTAGATGGTATCAAAAGATGAAAGATTAGAACAACAAAATGACAAAACTCAGGAAAGAAATGTAGAGGTGAAATAAAACCACCAGAGGAAGCAGAAAAAGGGAGAATAGATAGACACTCCTGAAAAAAAATAGATATAAGGATAGCAGGCTCAAGAAACTTAACAAAAGGAACATTTAAAAAACAAGAGTTTAAAGAATTAATGAGAAGATGATAGTTGTGAAGGTTATACAAAGGAGTCAATATATGCATAATTGGTGTCCCTGAAGAAAAGAATAAAACCAATGGGAAATGAAAAATAGCATTCAAAAAAATTTCAGGAAAGATTTTCTGAAATTTTTAAGCGCATTAATCTTTGCATTTAATAGGCATATCATATCTAAGGATAAAATTGATATAGGCCAATCAATATATATGCTAGTAAGTCGATGGACTTAGACTATATAAAAATAACTCTGGAGGCATGTCCAACTAAAGAAATCAAATAACCCATAATTTGACAAAAGTATATATTTGGCATTCATTTTTGTTATCCAGGTTCTGACTAGCTTACTATATCCAAGCAACTCTACCACACGTTATCTGTCTTGTTAAAGTGCAGTGATCAATCCTCACTTGAAGACTGAAAATGCTGGAAACTCATTTTCCCAGTCTTTCTTTTGTTTAGGGCACAGGCTTGTGATGTGAAATCCACCAGTCAGTCACATCCAAACCATATTTTGACACTAGAGTTACAATTACGAAAGGGAAGGGACGAAGGAGCTCTCTCTCTTTGGCAGTGGCAGCAAGCGGTGGCTGGAAGATCAAGTGTCTGGCACTGATGCTAGAATAAAGTCTAGAAGTAGCAGCGGTGAAAATTGTAGTGTCTAGTACTTGATGGCAGCAGCAACAGTTTCCTTTTTTGTTTGTTTTAATTTGTTGTTATTTTTGGTCTTCAGGTGCAAAGAGTTGGGTTAATTATGTTCCTCAGTATATTTACTCTACTATGATCCGTTCCTATATGGTTACTCACTTGTTTTATGTGTCCATTCCCTTTTATCTTCTTCATCATTCCTCTTTCCCCCTATAAGTAATCAGTCTCTGTTTAATGTTCAGCCTTGTATTTATGTATATTTTTGTAAACTAAGTTTTGCTTTGGATTTATGTAACTTTTAATTTACAAAATGGTTTTAACTTATGGGCTTCATTCTATTTTTAGAGTTTTGTATCAGCACCAAGTTATGCATTTTTATTGATAGTGCTGTGCATACATCTAGGTTTTTTTTTTTTTTTTTGGCTTCTAACTGCAGCTTAGTATTCCATACTGTGCATCCTCCCTATTTTTCTCATCCTTCTCCCCCAGGAATAGACAAACTGGACACTTCTTACTATCGTCCTACTATCTACAACCTAAACAATGCTTTGATACACATCCTACTACACCACCCCTTTGGAATTTGTGAGAATTTCTCTGAGATGTATACCCAGGAACAGGATTGCTGATTGACTATTGACATGGTTCAGTTGAGTCTCCAGATTAAGACAGAATAGGAAGAAAGGTCTGGACATCTACTGCTGAAAATTAGCTAATGAAAACATTATGGATCACAATAGAACATTGTTCAACTCCCTTGCTTCAGACATGTCATCAGAAGGGATCAATTGCTGGAGAGGACATCGTGTCTGATGAAGTAGAGGGCCAACAAGTGTGAGGAATACCCTCGGTGAGGTGGATTGGCAAGTAGCTGCAACGATGAACAAGAACATGCCAAAAATCATGAGGATGACCCAGGACCAAGCAACATTTCATTCTGTTATACATGGGATTGTCATGAGTCAGAGTCAACTGGATGGCAGCTATCTATCTAAGATCCAATAGTATTTTCCTATATTTTATTTTATTAGCCTTATTGTTTTACCTTTCACATACAGGTTTTAAGCCATCTTTGTATACATTGCTGAGTAAGGAAACAATTGTATTTTTCTTCATTTATGAACTATTGTGTAGAGAATTCCTCATTTCTCACTGATTTTTGTTAACATGTTTATTATATATCAGTTCCCATTTTTATTAGGTCTATCTCTGAATTCTATTCATTGGTTCTATTTGTCTGTTCTTATCTTAGGACTTCTGCTGTACTTATTAGTTATTTGTAGTATGTTTTATGTATGCTGAGCAAATAATCCGAGAAGCTGGACTATATGAAGAAGAATGGGGCATCAAGATTGGAGGAAGACTCATTAACAACCCGCAATATGCAGATGACACAACCTTGCTTGCTGAAAGTGAAGAGGACTTAAAGCACTTACTGGTGAAGATCAAAGACCACAGCCTTCAGTACGGACTACACCTCAACCTAAAGAAAACAAAAATCCTCACAACTGGACCAATAAGCAACATCATGATAAACGAAGAAAAGATTGAAGTTGTCAAGGATTTCATTTTACTTGGATCCACAATCAACACTCATGGAAGCAGCAGTCAGGAAATCAAAAGACGCACTGCATTGGGCAAATATATTGCAAAAGACCTCTTTAAAATGTTAAAAAGCAAAGATGTCACCTTGAAGACTAAGGCGCAACTGACCCAAGCCATGGTATTTTCAATCGTATCATATACATGCAAAAGCTGGACAATGAATAAGGAAGACCAAAGAAGAATTGATGCCTGTGAATTGTGGTGTTGGTGAAGAATATTGAATATACCATGGACTGCCAAAAGAACAAACAAATCTGTCTTGGAAGAAGTACAACCAGAATGCTCCTTAGAAGGAAGGACGGTGAGACTGCATCTTACATACTTTGGACACGTTGTCAGGAGGGATCAGTCCCTGGAGAAGGACATCATGCTTGGTAAAGTACAGGGCCAGTGAAAAAGAGGAAGAGCCTCAACGATGGATTGACACAATGGCTGCAACAATGGACTCAAGCATAACAACGATTGTGAGTATGGCGCAGGACTGGGGAGTGTTTTGTTCTGGGGTGCTATGGTCGCTATGAGTCGGAACTGACTTGAAGGCACCTAACAACAACAACAGTATGTTTTAACCCTTTCAGGAACATTGGTATATATAGCTATCATTTACTTTTTGTAACTGTGGGGTTCATTGAGAAGCTACTGTCCCACTGATAGTATGAGCTGCTGGCAGGCAGGGCCCTATATAACAGTTTGAAATGGAAAAACTAGGCATGTGCCACAAATTACTATTTTTACAGGGTATTGTATAAAGTGGTGCTGAATCATTGAATTTTGGGTAGGAAAAACATGAATTTTGGAAATTTTTATTTGGTACACATATGCACCTCTGGACTCTGAGGGTAGAATCTGTATTCACAAGGGGTACTCGTATGTATCTCTGGACTCCGAGGGTATGATTTGTGGAAAGAGGCATAAAACAAAAAACATATTACTTACCAAAAATTATGACACTCTCAATGACAACATGCTCTCTATTACTGGAAACAGATAGGATCAATAAATAATTAAAAGGAAAAAAATAACTGGGTCAGGAAAAGGTTATTATCCAACAGTGCAAGTCCCCTTTCTTCAATCTTTTTTTACAAATTTGACTCAGCTATCCATTGATCTTTGTTCTTCTACAGAAATATTATCTTTAAAAAATTTCTAAAAGAAGAGGAAGTTCCTTAAAAACACTAACATTTTGACTAGGATGACAATGAGTTTATTAATCTGGAGAAAACTGATGTTGATGTAATATTGACATCTCACTGGAAAGCCCTGAATATCTTTCATTTATATAGATCTCCTTTTATGTCCTTTAATAATTTCAAAATGTTTTCCATAGTCTTGTGTATTTTTTAATTTACTTCATACTTTATTTTCATTGCTACTAATAAAATGTTATCTTAGTATTAATTACATTATTCCAGTTGGCTATTCAAAGTATAGAAAAATGCTATTAACTTTTCATTTATTATATCCAGTAAAGTTTTTAAACTTTCTAATTAGTTCTAAGATTTATTTGGTGATCCTGTTGATTTTATCTATCTAGGTTACCATAATACCTACAGTGATGGTTTTTCATCTTACTTATAAAACCTACACATCTTATTTTTTAATTTATTTTAGTGTTGGCCAATATCTCCACAAATGTATTAAATGTTACTATTAAGAATGGTCAACTTTTCCCCTCAATATTAGTAATAAAAATTATATATTTTTCATTAGTATAAGATTTGTGATTGTACCAGAGCTGAGGGCAGGAACTCACTTTTCCCAGAGTGATACCTACTCTGTGATTGGACACTGGAAGGAGGAAGAGGATTGATACACCCTAGTTGTCTTGGTTTGTCCCTCCTGATGCAGAAACTCTGCTCATACAAGAGTGATTTAAGAAGCAGTCATCATAGCTACCATTGAGTGAGTGCTTTCTTTTTGTCAGCTACTCCATTTCCTTAAACCTTCAGCAAAACCTTGCAAGGACTTCCGGCAAAATGGCGCTCTAGGCAGAAGCACCACGCTGTCCCTCCACAGCAAAGATCTGAAAAACTAAGCCGAACAGAGAAAACAACAATCCTGAAACCCTAAAACATCAAATGAAGAGATAAAGAACTCAGCCAAGCACCGAATGAAGTGAGAAAACTGACAGAGAACGGAACGCGAG
>NW_004444125.1:1710717-1712036 GCF_000243295.1 Trichechus manatus latirostris | reverse complement strand
TTTTCTTTTTTTTTCCTCCTCTTCCCCTTTTTGTTTTTCTCCATTTCATAGTCTCTCATCTCTCCACCCCAACAGCAAGTTCCCCTAGCATTCTGTTTTGTTTGTCTGTATGTTTTTGGCTCCTGTTCCTCTCTCCTCTCTCCCATATCCATCTTAGCTCCACACATAACAATCTCCCCGCTACATCTTGCCTACCTACACCATGTGCTTAACATCACACCACCAAGCAGCACAGGCACGGCCTACTGGAACCTGCCCTGCACTGATTATCAACGTGCCCTGGGGGCTGTAGTAAGTGCCACAAAAAACCCATCCCAGTAACTCCTCTTCAGCTAGACCTGCCCTGCCATACCATATCTGAGGGCCTGACCCTGCCAATTGGAGAAGGAAGCAAAACGTATTGTGCCCACGGACAAGCAAACAACAAAGAACACACAGCACGCCTGCTCAGACATAGTCAAATTACAAAAAAAAAAAAAAAAAAGGGACAAAAGGAACAAATCTACAATCAATAAACGAGAAAAATAACTACTGAATGCCCCGAAGACAGCAGGCAATATCAAAACATTTACAAAAACTGGACAGGATGGTTCCAGTAGGCGTCCAAAATGAAACCCCAGATGACTTTCCAGTGGAAGAAAATGCATGAGAACTACCTCATAGGGAATTCAAATCTCTAATACTCAGAATTCTCCAAGAGCTGAGGCAAACAGATGACAAAATTGAGGAAAAAATAGACAAATTCATGGAAAATACACACAAAAAATTGGAAGAATTCAGGAAAATATGCAGGAACAAAATGCCAAAATAAATTCACAACTAGAAATTATACAAAGACAACAATTAGAAATCGAAAAGATAAACAACAAGATTTCAGAAATGGATGGTGTCATAGAAGGGCTGAAAAGCAGATTTGAAATGGTGGAAAACAGGATCAGCGGAATTGAAGACAAACACTTGGATACAATTCTGTTTGAGGAAAACCCAGAAAAAACAACAAAGAAAAATGAAGAGACCCTGAGAGTTATGTGCGATACAATCAAAAGCAAAAATTTTCGAGTGATTGGAGTTCCAGAAAAGGGGGAGAAAACAGAAAACACAGAGAGGATCATTGAAGAACTGCTGACCAAAAACTTCCCCAACATCATGAAAGATGAAAAGCTGGACATCCAAGAAGCTCAACGAACCCCACATAGGATAGACCCCAAAAGAAAATCATCAACGCATATCATAATCACACTCGCCAAAACCAAAGACAAACAAAGAATCCTGAGAGCAGCTCGAGAAAAACAAGAAGTCACATACAGAGGAGAAACAAT
>NW_004444125.1:1656466-1704893 GCF_000243295.1 Trichechus manatus latirostris | reverse complement strand
AAGGTTGAGAAGTTAGAGGGTTGACATGTTGTGGGGTTGTTAACCAATATCATAAAACAACATGTGTACTACTGTTTCGTGAGAAACTATTTGTTCTGTAAGCCTTCACCAGAATTACAATTAAAAAAAAAAAAAATTCAAACTCCAAACAAGCACCACTTATAAGATCCAATGACACATTATATTTTAGAATTATGTGTTTGTATAATGCCTTTCTGTAAGTCTGAGTTAGCTTAAAAACATCAGTATAACATCTTTTGTTTTGTATTTACTGACTATAATTACCAAGTTGTAAGAATAAACAATTACAGTCATAAAAAAAAAGAAAGATTTGCTGTAAATTTTTTGGAATATTACCTTACAGTGAAAGGAAGTTCCCTTCTGTTCCTAAATTGCAAAGAGTTTTACCATAAATAGGTGTTGAACTATACAGGTTTTTTTTATCTATTTATATTGATGCATTAATATAACGTCTTTGTACTTTAGTATATGAATGTGGTAAATTACATTAATAGACTCCTGACATTATACCATCCTGGCATTCTTGGGATGAACAATTCACTTGGATATGTTATTTGTAAATATACTCTTGGATCAGGTTGGTTGATATTCTTAACAGCTATATTGAGGTATAATTAACCTACAATAAACTTTACTTGTTTAATGTGTATAATTAGGTATGTTTCGACATATAAATAAATCCATGGAATTGCTATCACAACCAAGATAGTGAACATATCTATCACCCCTAAAAGTTTCTTAATGCTATTTTGTAATCCCTCCCTCCATCTCATCCCTTCATCTCCAAGCCGCCACTGATACAGTTTCTGTGATATAGGTAATTTGCATTGTCTAAATTTTGTATACATGGAAGCATGCTGTATGTACCCTTTTTGTCTGAATTTTTCATGAAGCATAATTATTTTGAAATTCTTTCATGTTGTGTGTATTAACACTTCAGTATATCAACAATTAATAATATATTATATGGATATACCACAATATGATTATTCATTAACCTATTGATAGACATTTTGGTTATTTGTGGATTTGGTCTATTAAAAATGAAATTGCTTTGACCACTCATGTACAAGTCTTTGTATGGTTATTTGCTTTCATTTCTCATGAGTTAACATCTAGAAGTGGAATGACTGGATCATATAACAGGTATATATCTAACTTTTAGGAATTCCAAACTATTTTCTAAAGTAGTTGTACCATTATACATTCTCACCAAGAGTGTATGAGAGTTTTAGTTTCTGTATATTCTAGACAGCACTTGGTATAGTCATTCTTTTTAATTCTATTTTATATAAGGCTGCTTTGAGTTGGAATCGACTTGACAGCAATGGGTTTGGTTTGGTTTTATATGGTAAAATAGAGGTTCATCGAAAAAGAGGAAGACCCTCAACAAGAGGGATTGCCACAGTGGCTGCAGCAAAGGGTTCAAAAATAGCAAGGATTGTGAGGATGGCCCAGGACCAAGCAGTGTTTTGCGCTGTTGTCCATAGGGTCATTATGAGTCAGAATCAACTCAAGGGCATCTAACAACAACAATGGGCTTGTAAAGGTATTTCATTGTGGCTTCAGTTTGCATTTCCCTAAGGATAATGATGATTATTCTTTCATTTGTGTAGTTGGTCTTCATGTACTTTCTCTGTTCAAATCTTCTGCGCTTTTTTCTTTAATTTAATTGTTGTTTTCTTATTATTAGTTTTGAGAATTTTTTAACATACATTCTGTATACAAATATTTAGTAAACATATGATTTGTAAATATTTTCTCCCAGTCTACGGCTCGTCTTTTCATTCTCTAAACACCATCTTTCAAAGAGCAGACATTTTTAATTTTGATGGAATTGTTGTTGTTCTTGGGTGCCGTCCAGTTGGTTCCGACTCATAGTGACCCTATGTACAACAGAACAAAACACTGCCCAGTCCTGGGCCATCCTCACTATTATTTCTATAATTTGAACCCATTGTTGCAGCCACTGTGTCAGTCCATTTCATTGAAGGTCTTTCTCTTTTTCACTGACCCTCTACTTTACAAAGCATGATGTCCTTTTCCAGGGACTGGTCTATTGATGGAATTAAATTTACCATATTTTTATTTTATGGATCATGCTCTTGTTGTTATATCTAAGAATTCTTTTTTTAACTCAAGGTTATAAAGATTTTCTTTTTTTCTTCTAAAAGTTTTATAGTTTTAGGTTTTACATTTAAATCTACAGTCCATTTTGAAATACTTATTGTATATAGTACAAGGCATGAATTGAATTTTCTTTAATTTTTTTGCATATGGGTATCTAATTGATCCAGCACCATTTGTTCAAAAAATTGCTGTCTTTTCTACTGATTTGCCTTCACACTTTTACAGAGACTCAGTTGTTCCTACATATGTGGGTCATTTCTAGACTCTCTAGTCTGTTAAATTGATCTCTTTGTCTATCTTTATGTCAATACCACAGTGCCTTGATTAATGTAGCTTTATAAATAAGTCTCAAACTCAAATAATTTTAATTTTCGACTATGTTCTTCTTTTTCAAAGCTTTCATTACTATATAGTCTTTGAATTTACATATGAATTTCAGGATCAACTTGTCAATTTCTACAAAAACTTCTGCTGGGATTTTGATTTGGTTTGCACTCAACATACAGATCAATTTCGGGAACACTGACACAAAAAATTTTAATCTTCTGACCCATCTGCACAGTATTTTGCACTGTTCATTTAGATCTTATTTAACTTCAGTGAACAACGTTTTGATCAGAGTACGTGGCTTGTGCATCTTTTGTTAGATTAGTCTCTAAGTACTTCATATTGCTGATGCTATTACAAATAGTGGTACTTTTAATTTCAAATTTGATTGTTAATTGCTGGTACTTAGAAATATAATTGATATTTGTACATTGATCTTGTATCTTGCAACCTTATTAAACTCATTTATTAGTTCTGATAGGTTTCATACGATTTTCTGTAAAGATGATCGTGTTGCTTATGAATAAAGAAAGTTTTACTTACTTTTTCCAAATCTTGATGTCTTATTTTTATTTCATTGGCTACAACCTCCAGTCGAATAGTAGAAAGAAGACCAGATATCCTTGTCTTTGTTCTTGATATTAGCAGGATTGCATTGACTATGTCACCATTAAGAATGATGGTAGCTGCAGGTTTTTCATACAGGTCTTTATCAGGTTGAAAAGGTTTTATTCTATTACTAGTTTCTTCAGAGTTTTTATAAGGAATGGATGTTGAATTTTGTCACAGAATTTTTATGCATTCTTCATGAATTCAGAGCTTCATTTAGTAAACAACACAATCCATGTCCATGTCCATGATGTTTTTCACAAAACACTGTGTATGTAGTTTTGTGTGTGTGTGTGTGCGTGTGTGTGCATTTTCAATCCAGTCTGAATGAATCTGTCTTTCATTTAGTGAGAATAACCTATTTACAATTAGTGTGCATTCTATTGTCTTGCCAATTATTTTTCACAGCATTTCATATGTCCAAATTTCTGTACTTTCTTATGTTTCCTTTTCTTTTTCTTCCCCACTTTCTTCTGATTTAAAATCATACTTTCAATTTTTATTCTTACAATGATTTAACTTAATTTATGACACATACATATATTTTATTATGCCATTTCATTGTTTCAACTTATCGAAGGTCGATTTTATCTCTATGAAAAAGATAAATCTTTTACCTCCTTTCAGGTTCCTTTGGCCTATAGCATGAACTGTTCCTTAAAATATCTAGGAAAAAAATAATAAAAGATAACATTTTAATTCAGGAAATAAAGAATGATATAATTAATAAGTGGCATTGGCATAATTACCTACCCAGCCGGGAAAAAAAAAAGTTAAATCCTTATTCCACGCCATGTAAATAAAAATTTCATATGGATTAGAGATCTAATTTTAAAGAACTAAAAACTACAATTTTTAAACTAAAAACATTTAAATCATATTGATATAACCTCATAATATGGTTGTTATAATGCCATCAAGTCAGCTCCAACTCATGGCGATCTTTTGTATAACAGAATGAAATGTCATCCTGACCTGTGCCGTCTTCATGATTGTTGGTATGTTTGAGTCCATTGTTGCAGCTATTGTGTCATTGAGGGATTTGTCATTTTTGCTAACCCTCTGCTTTACCAAAATTTTCTATCATTTGGTTTTTCTTAATAACGTATTCAAAGTAAGCAAACCAAAGTCTCACTATCCTCACTTCTAAGGAACATTCTGGTTGTATTTCTTCTACAATTAATTTGTTCATTCTTCTGGCAGTCCACAGTATAGTCAATATTCTTTGCCAATACCACAATTCAGTGCACCAATTTTTCGTCTTCTTTTTTCATTTCACATGCATATGAGGCATTGTCTTTTAGCAAAACAGGAAACCCAGAAACCATAAACAAAATCATGGCATATTTCTTGCATTTCATGAAATTTCTTTTTAAAAAAACAACACATTTTAATTTTCATCATATTTGTGCTATAATTTATATATATTTTATATGAAGTTGCTAACTGTCATTATTTTATTCTTGCTGAGAAAACAAATATACAATATTTTTGCCACATAACTAAAACCTCCTTGCTTATTTCGTATATCAACTTAGAGAAACCTATTATTTTATTAAAAACATTTCTTTATAGCCCATCAACTTCTTGTACTAGACCAGCTGCACAGCTGTCATCATGAGATTTATGTTCACAATACTTCTCAGCTAATTCCAATGTATGTTTTAGTTCATATGTTTTCCTTTCCTTTTTCTCTCTCACTTTCTTTTTATAAACTTGTTTTCTTGAGTATGGCAACTAGAAAGTTCCCGATGACAGTGCATGGGGAAATTTTATAGAAGTTTTTTATTTTTTGCCTTATATGTTCTGATACCTTAGTTGGGTATAGAATTCTAGAGTCAAGCTAATTTATTCTTAGAGCTTGGAAGGCTCTCACATACATTGATGTTGATGAGAATTCTGTTGCCAGTTTGATTTTCATCCTCAGAAATTCACATGCTTTTGCCTTTTAAGAATTTCTCTTTATCCCTTATGTTCTGAAATATTGGAAAAAGAATTCAGGCGTGTGTGTGTGTGTGTGTGTGTGTGTGTGTGTGTGTATGTGTGTGTATGCATGTGTGTCTGTGTATGCAAGTGTATGTTTGTTACCTTGATGTCAATTGGATATTCCTTTTAAACTGGAAAATACTATCTTTCTACACTTCTTGTAGTTTTTTTTATTAGTATTATTTATCTAAATCTCTCCTTCCTTCCATTTTTTGTTTTCTCTTTCTAGTGTTTTATTAAATGACATTTTTATTAGTATTGTATTCTATCCCCACATTTTCTTTGCTGCTTTTTGAAAATTTTATCAATTTTTGCTCCTAGCCCTCTACTGGCAGTGCAGTGGTTAAGAGCTCAGCTGCTAACCAAAAGGTCAGCGATTCGAATCCACCAGCCACTCTTTGGACACCCTATGGGGCAGTTCTACTCTGTCCTATAGGGTTGCTATGAGTCGAAATTGACTCAATGGTGACAGGTTTTTTTTTTGTTTTTTTTTTTTTAGCCCTCTAGCACTCTATTGAACTTTAAATCAAGATACTTTTATTTTTATTTTCCAAGAGATCTTTTATGCTTATTCAATTGTTCCTTCTGTTATTACATTGCATTCTTTTCAGAAGTAAAAATATCATCCTGAATCTTTCTAATACTTGTGACTTATTAAAAGTTTACTCATGTTCCCTGAGTTTTCTATTTCTTCTAGGTTTAGTTGATCTCTTTTATTATTACTTTATTAATGCTATTTATTTTCCTTATATTTCTGGTAAAATCTTGCCCATTATATTTAGGACTGGAGGACAATTTTTTCCATTATATTTAAGAGTGGAGGAAAATTTTTTTTTTTTAAGGTAGTTGGCATAGTGTTCCTCTTATATGCCTCCCCCTTGATGATTTAATTGGCAACTCTATGTATGGTACAAGAATTGTCAACCAGAAGGCTTTACTCTAAAGGCTACAGGTAGAGTTGGTCATTAGACTAGAATTCCCCAAGTGCCAGCGTGATATGGACCCTTAAAAATCATTCTTTCTCAAGAGGTAAGTTGGGTACTATCAAAGAGAGCACTTTTGTTGTTTTTATTGTTTTCCAGGAAGCAATTGCTCTGTGTGAGGATGGTAGAGGAGATGAGGAGAGCCAACAGGGCTGCCTTTCTAGACAAATCAAATCAGACCATCTTTAGTCATTACTCTGTTTGGAGCCCCTCATTTGTACCTACTAATTCTGTGTAGATCCTCTCTCATCATCTGCCAAACAAAACTGGATCTTACCTTATTCTCTGAGCTTACATGCTAATGGGAAAAGGCAGAAAATAGATGAGGCAACAAATCAATGAACTCTGTAATTTCAGACAGTAATTATTACTGTGAGATTAATAAAATACTGTGAAAATTACGGGGAGAGACAAGGAGAGGTACCTTACGTTTTTGCCTCAGTGGATGAAGATTCCTTTTCACAGTATTTGGAGAGAAAGAAAGTGGGGGTTCTGAATTCTTTACTTTTATCAACATTTCATATTATTTCCTGTGCTAGTGAGGATGGAAACCAAATGGAAGTAAGCTTCATTCTTTGAAATCCACTGACTTAAACAGTCATTTTTGAGACAGGGTTTGAGATAAAGTATATCTTTACCCAGAAATCAAAGAAAAAAGTTTTTAAGCAAATTAAAATGGCTCTATAATCACTGTGAATGGAGAAAGGGAGAAACTTTTAAATTCAGTAGAAAATTGTATTTTAAATCCAATTATTACAAACCATTTATGCCGGTTCATAAAACAGGAATTCTGTAGATATCCAGTATCATAGCTTCTGGCATCATGCACTTTTGAAAATAATAAAACTAGAACTACATTACTTTTAAATACCCTCTAAAGCAGACATCTTATCGAATCAGACTGACCTTTTCCCTTCTGAATCCAAATCAGTGGGGTTTGACTAAATGCCTAGAAATATATAGGAAGGACTAGATGTAAAAAAGTCAGGAAACCAGTAAAACTTAAACTTTCATATAATTTCTGGCTCAACTGTAAAGACTCAAGGGAAGCAGAAATCTTCCTATAAGTATTTGAAGAAAGAGCCTACTGAGAAGAAAGGGATAATTAGAAAAGGCAGGTGGGGGGAGGACCAAGGGAGAGGGGAGGTCAAGAGTGCCACAGAATACCAGTGTGAGTGAAATCATCTTAGTACTCAGGTTATGATTATAACGTGTGTACACTGTCCATTTCTTTCCTTCACTATTATCTATTCCCTCCTGATTCTTTTTCTTTTTAGCTCTTAAAGGGGTCTCTCTATAAGGCTGTTATGAGTCAGAATCGACTTGCCAGTAATGGGTTTGTTTTGGTTTTAGTCATAAATAAACAGAAATATTTTCCAATTTGCGTTCCATGGAACACCAGTTTCACAGGAAGTTAATAGGTGCTAAGATGTTGCAGGATAGAAGGGGCTCTGTGACCGAAGAAGTTTGGAAAAATTCAGTGTTAAATTTATACAGATTTGTTTATTGCAAAATTTCTCAGAATCTTTAATATGCAAATGTGCATGGTGAATCTCACCAGTCCACAGGACCACATGTTGGTGTTTCATAGGCCTGAGTGCTGTAGCACATGTGCTTGCACACAGCATATGTAATGCAATTAGATGAAATGGATTTTCACAGGTTTAGATATTCCAAGCTTGGATGAAATGGATTTTCACAAGTCCCTTACCGATCGATGCATCATATATGAGAATCACTGCAATGCCTTTGACGCTGATATATTTTAATCTGAAAATTGGAGCCAATAATGACCTCTGGAGGCTATCACAAAATGCATGCTTCTTCTTTCAATTTTCACTCCATTTCCACACTAACAAAGCACCAAAAAGACTTGTGGAAACCTCAGCGTTTGACACTGGCTTTTTCGTCTTTTCATTGTCCCAGTCACGGGATTCCCTTCCCTGCCACTGAAGAAGATTATCTTGTCACTATGGATTTCCAGATCTCCAAATATCCAAGTGGGAACCAGTACTGGTCATACGATTTGGCCACCCTGAAAATTACTCTATGCTAAACATGAGCAGCCGGAGTTCAAAATTACAATCAGATTGTTTTGTTTTGTTTTTTCAAAAATCTTAGTGGAGTGTGTGTGAGGTGGGTACACACATATTCATGAGTGTATATAGAGTATTTATGAATGCGTCTTTTGGGGGATATTTCTTAGCCTTATCAAATCATTTTCTTAGTCCCGTCCTCCCTCCCTTTCTCTAGCGCACCCTCTGCAGGCTTCTGTAGACTCCTACCTGCCAGTCAGAGATCAGGGAGCCTCTGCTCTCTTTCTCTCCGAATGCTACATTTGTATCTCTCACAAGTTCTAGTTCATTACTTTATTCTCTTCTCTTGATTGGGTGACCAATAATAGAGTTTGATCCTTGAATATCTCCCCCTGCTGTACCTCCTTCATACACTGTCTCCTGTTTTTATTTACTCTTAAGTCAAATTATCTTCATTTGGATCTTAACTGCTATAGTAAAGGGACAGGAGAAGGCAACACATGTACCCACAGCTGTTTAGTTAATGGCTCTCAGTGGAGGAATGTTAGCCTTTCCATGTCACTAGATGATGGTTTAAGTCAATGAACTAACAGGCTTCAAGAGCTATGAAGGGTCCATTTCCTATATTCTCTCATTTTTCATTAGCTCCTGTTAATGGCAAGAAATCATCTGTTAAGAAGCTGCTCTCAGCACATAAAAGCTTGATCCTATGATTCCTAAAAGTAATACAAAAAATGGCCAACTTTTTATCTGGAGCCCTCAATTTGTACCCAAATACTCTACGAAAATTTAAACTTCCTCAAGAAATCAGACACCCACTTCTTTTCTTTATGTCAGGAGATGATGCCATGTAGCAAGTGCAAAATAATATTTATAGACATCATTTCCAATAAATAAATTAGCATTTTCATTTTGACTATTTGCCAGGTGAGAGGAGGGGGCAAATATTCATATATCAAAGGCTGTGCTGAACCCACTTCTTCTCTTCTGAAAATCTTAAATGCATCATGGACTTTTTAAAGCAACAGACAATAATGAGAAATGGTCTGCTACTCTTTGTTCTTATTTCAACTGCTTTTCCCAACAACTGCGAATGAAATTCACTGTTCATTCCATTAAAAATAACAATGATAAAAAAGGGGTATGTCATGAAGAGGAAGGTGAGAGATGTTTATAATTTGTTAAGACAAAAATAGGGTAAGGCTTCTTTAAATTTTTTGTAAAATTTCAGATTTTTTTTTTAAGTGAGCCAGCTAGTCCATTTGAAGACATAAATGCCTCAAGGAAAGAAACTATCTTTTTCTTATACTCTACCAGTTGCTTAGCTCACTGGAGGTCTTGTTGTGCCACACAGCATGACCTCATTAAGGATGCACAAAGCATCAGGAATTAAAGTCTCCTAAACTGTCACCAACCAGGGCACCAAAGACTTTAGTTGTTTTGTTTTGTTTTAATTTAAAAACAATAATTTTTTTTTGTTGTACTTCAGGTGAAGGCTTACAAAACACATAGTTTCTCATGAAATAGTAGTACCCATATTGTTTTATGTCATTGGTTAACAACCCCACAACATGTCAACCCTCTCCCTTCTCGACTTTTTCTTTTTCCCTTGGTGAAAATATATATAGCCAAAGATACACCACTTCAAAAATTTCTGCATGCACAGTTCAGTGACATCGACTACGCTCTTCCAATTGTGCTGCTATTCTCACTTTAGATGAAGGCTTACGGAACAAAATAGTTTCTCATTTAACAGTTAGTACACATGTTGCCTTATGACAATGGTTAACAACCTCACAACACATCAACACTATCCTTACTCAACCTTGGGTTCCCTATCACCTGCTTTCCTGTCCCCTCCTGCCTTCTGGCCCTTGTCCCTGGACTGCTGTGCCTCATTAGTCCCATTTGGTTTTATGGGGCTGTCCACTCCCCGGCTGAACGGTGAACCTCGGAAATGACTTCACCACTGAGTGAAAAGGGTATCTGAGGGCCATATCTCAGGGTTTCTCCAGTCTCCTTTAGGCCAGTAAATCTGGTCTTTGTTTTGTGAGTTAGAATTTTGTTCTACAGGCACCAAAGACTTTAGACTCATTATTCATCCAATGAACCACGCACAACCTTTAAGTAACAAAACACTATTTTACTGTTACCAAATGTATACCAGTTTGACTTTTCTCAGTCATAGTAAGGTTGATAATCAGTAACTCCTTGCTTAGCAAAACATGCTGCATAAACAAGCTTCACCCTGCATCCAATATTGTCTTCAGATAATTGTTTCCCGCTATCTTAGCATAGAGTGCCACAGCAGAGATGGCTAAAGATGCTCAGATCCAGTCAAGCCATATATTTTAATAGAGGACATCCTGACACTTGGGCCTTTTGTGACTATTGCATTTTACTTTTCCCAAAGAACAAGTGAAAGTCCACTATGAGCCCAATGGGAAAAGAGAATGAGAGGTGGTCCTTGACTAATCTCTGGCTTAGTCCAGATATCTTGACTGAGATACATTAATTAACCTTCCAAATCCAGTAAAATCAATTAGACTAGCACCTCTCAGGCAAGGGCAGAGTCCAAGAAGCCAATTAGTACTTGGTTAATAGTATTCTGTATATGTGTGCATGGTTTGGGAGAAGGTCAATAATAGGGGTTACCAGGGTGGTTTGTATTTCTCAGTGAATTGTGACCAGCTACCTAGCAGTCTGACGAACTAATGTGCATCTCATTTAATGTACTAATGTACATCAAGACCTGTCAGGCTGTATTGTAGAAAATGAAGAACTTTGCATTGTACCACTTCATATGGAACTCTGCATATGGAATCCTTTAAGGGCTCTTAAGAGACCCATTGGGGTTTATAATTATTGTGAAACATCTCCTGGAATCCAGAGAGAGAAGGCTCTTGGCAGATTTGCTTCTACCATTTCAAATGTTCACTGTGAAAATAATTAGATGATGAGATTTAGACAGAAACCGCTAACGAATTTTTTTTTTTTTTAAGTCTCTCTTGCTTTTTAATGTACAGAAAATGAAAATCTGAAATCGGCAAGCACGAAAGGAAAACAGTACGGTGAAGCTCATTCTGGGAGTTGGATTGAGGGGTTTCTTTTTTCTGGCTTAATGCTTGGCTTCCTGTGGTTACAAGTGGGGGGGATTTTTTTCATTTTTTGAACATTATACAATCCTGTTGAAAATTGGACCAAGGGTTGTTTTTTTAAACTTCTGTTCTAACTTTCTAAACTTGAACGAGCCTCCATTGTTCCTCCAGGATTATGCCTGTTTCTTCAGAGGGAACCCTGACATTAGAAAAACTTGCTTTAATCAAGCTTTAAAGTTATCTCCCCCTTCATGCCCCCAACCAGAACCAGAGAAACTCCATCCTCTGAAACTATGAGCCCAGCTAGCATGTAACGAATTAGGAGCCATCACTTGTACCCAAGACACAGAACATGTTTGTTCAATTAAAACAAACAAATATGATTAGGAGTTTACAAAGCCGTGTTCAGGGAAAGATGGACATTTCAAAAGAAATGCTGGGTTAAGAAGGATGTGGCTGTGATAAAAGTAAGTTGCATAAAATCAGAAAGGTGAATCAAACAAATGGGGACATAGAAGTCAAACCCTATGCAAAACAACCAGGACCTCAAGACTGAACATGTAAAGGCTCCCTCTCTGCTGGCCTATAACCCAAAGGTTTTCTTTCAAATACCTACTAAGAATACACTCTGGCTCTGAGAACTTATCCTTCTCTTCATCTATCTGCTATATTCTGATTCACAGAAGAGGAATCAAGGAAGACCTGATTTGATGTCATTACTTTCCTATCTCAAACTCTCCAAATCTGAGGACATTTTGTTTCCTCTACTCTACTCTTGGCTAATGGGGTCAGTGGGGATGGAGTGGTAGAATTCTTGCCTTCCATGTGGGAGATTCCGGTTTGATTCATGGTTAGCCACCACTCATCTGTCAGTGGAGGCTTGTGTGTTTCTATGATGTGAACAAGTTTCAGCAAGCTTCCGGACTAAGGCAGACTAGGACTAGGAAGAAAGGCCTAGAGATCTACTTCCAAAAATCAGCCAATGAAAAGTCTATGGACAACAATGATCCAATCATGGGGATGGCTCAGGACAGAGCAGGGTTTTGTTCCTTGGTGCATGAAGTCTCCATGAGTCAGGCGGCGACTCAATGACAGCTAACAACACTCTAGGCTAAGGCAACTCTCCATTTATTCCAAGGTGGCCTGGGGGGAGGAGGGCAGGTAACTGCATCTGTGCTCTCTCCGCATGCACATTTCCTCTAATTGCCTTCAGTTGGGGATTGTTCATCAAAGTACGTGATGGACTCTCCTCACTAAAACAGAAGTCAAGCAGGACTCATGGTGAGGGTTACTTGATCTAATATTGGTCAACATGCCCTTCTTGTTTTGTTTTTTTTTTAACAGCTTTATTGAGATATAGTTCACATACCATACAATTCACCCATTTAAAGTCTAAACTCTACAATTCAATAGTTTTTAGTGTATTCACAGACATATGCAAGTGTCAACACAGTCAATTCTCCCTGGTTTCTGATATCAGGTTAAGCCCTATCAGAGTTCAGATTTCCAGGTCTCCCTTTTGCATATTTGTGGATTTCTACCAAATCTGTAACCACCATCCTTACAAACCCATTGTTGTCTAGTTAATTCTGACTCATGGTGATCCATGTGTTACAGAGTAGAAATGCTCCATAGAGTTCTCTTGGCTGTGACCTTTCGGAAGCAGATCGCTAGGCCTTTCTTCTGTGACACCACTGGGTGGGTTTGAATCATCACCCTTTAGGTTAGTAGCTGAGTGTAAACCATATGCATCACCCAGGGACCTAAGACCCTCACCAGGTATCCAGTAAGCAGTGTTTCAGGTGTGGTATTTAAGTTAGAACATAGGATATGATTCAATTCCTGCCCACAAGGACTTGTCTATTTAGAGGGTGGGGGGTGGTTAAGATTTATATAAATATAAATACGTATTTCTTGAATGTCTACCATCTGTGCATTGATGTACATAGCACTTGTGAAATTATGATATTCTGTCATTCTTAAGATATTTAATCTTTGTACTTTTGAGGTGGCTTTTTGTTTTTTGTTTGTTTCTTATTCTAAACTAATAGAATGTGTGATAACTGTAAATTCCAGTCTGTCTTCCACCAGTGTCCTTCCCGATTCTGTCCTATATGCAAACGCAAGGGTTATATCTTCAGGACGCAATACATCAGGGTTTTTCCTCCCCCTCATTTCCTTACGAGATGTCTTCGGTGAGCTGCTGTCTTTGAATAGGTGTAGTTGCTGGCATTGTCAGGAGATCAAAATATATATATTGAGCACTTACTATATGGCAGGCTCTGTTACAGGTGCGAGAAAAGAGTACTAAATAAAACAGACAGCAACCTTATCTTCATTGAGATTATATTCAACTGGAAAGTATTAGACAAGAAACAAATTGAATAAGCAAATATATATTAGATGAGATGCTGATAAGTGTTGGAAAAAATAAAGCAGGATACAAGTATGACGAGTACATTGGAAGATTAATAGTTAAATCTTAAATATTTATTGAGCACCTAGTATGTGCTACATGCTTTCCTAGGCGCTGTTCATACAATTTTGAATAATAATATAAAAAAATTGGCAGGTATTCATGTTCTCAAAGAACTTTTATTCTAGTAGAAGGAGACATAACATAAATATGATATATAGTATGTGAGTTCCAGGGTGGCACAAACAGTTAAGCGCTTGACTACTAGTCAAAAGGTTGGCTATTTGAACTCACCCAGAGATGCCTTGGAAGACAGACCTGGGGATCTGCTTCCAAAAGGTTACAGCCTTGAAAACCCTATGGAGCAGTTCTACCCTGCACACATGGGGTCGCCATGAGTCACAATCTACTCAATGGCAGCAGACAGCAACAACAAAAGTATGTGAGATGGTAATGAATACTAAAGAGAAAAGTAAGACAGGGAACATTAAGGTGGTTACATCTTGGGTAGGTCTCACCACAAAGGTGACATCCGTACAAAAACTGAAGGAGGTGAGCTGTGTGGTATCTGAGGGAAGTACACAGGAAGTGTCCTCTAACAGTTTCAGACACAAGCCTTTGAATGAAAGAGTGATGTCTGTTCATTTTTCTGATTGATACAGACCTTGGGTGTCTGAGTAAGGAGAAGACAATGGTGGGATTATGTATCTTCCTGCCTTTTTTCATGTAGTCTTTTTTTTTCATAAGCCTGGTGAAGTCTGGGTAGTTTTTTGTTTTTTCTTTATACCCTATATGCTTTATGTTGTTGATAGCTGCCATCGAGCCAGCCCCAACTCATGGCTACCCCACCCACAACAGAATGAAACACCACCCAGTCCTGCTCCATGTCCAAGTTCGGTTGCAGATCAGACTGCTGTGATCTATAGGATTTTCATTAGCTGGTTTTCAGAAATAGATCATCAGGCCTTTCTTCCTAGTCAATCTTCATGTGGAGGCTCTGTTAAAAACCGTTCAGCATCTTAGCAACACACACGCCCTCAACGACAGATGGGTGGTGGCTGTGCATGAGGTGTATTGGCTAGGAATCAAACCCAGGTTTCCCGCATGGAAGGCAAGCATTCTATCACTGAACCATCAATGCCTCAATATGGCTTAGAGGTCGTAGAGATTCCTTTCAGATTTTGATTTTTTTTTCCTTTTGTCAATGTCTTTAATTTTTATCATTATACATGTCTTTTTGGGATTTTCTTAGGAAGTAAGAAAAAATACAGCAACAGGAGTTGCTTAACAAACACCAGATTAAACTGTGATGCATCTTATTTACTCTTAAAGATGACTCAACAAGGTTTTCACCATAAGCTCCAATTTTTTAAGTGCAAAAACTGAGAGGCAGAGTGGTGGAATGAATCACCCAAGAGTTGTCAGGCGATTCCACACGTTAATTCAGTAAATGCTGCAATCTACCTGACCCCAAGTCTAGAGTTTCCTTCTGTTCACGCAGCCGAGTTGCAGAGACTGCTGTGTTCCCAATATCCACCTTCTCCTTTCTTAGCAGCAGAACTTCTCTATGTGTTGAAACATTTCCCAGGTTCTTTTGCATCTAAGGATAGTCAGTGAGATGTAAAGACAAGCCGCTAGATGGGACCTGCAGAAAAGTTCATTAAGGGTCTGACTCCATGGGAGGTGTGCTCTTTTGTTCTTCCCCTTCCTTCTTTTTTCTGCCTGCAACATGGATGGGACAACAAGAATTCCAGTTGCCATCTTGTGATCTTGAGGGTGGACACATGTGTTAAGGATAGTGGAGCAAAGAGATGAAAGGGACCCAGAACACTGATGATAGAGCAGATCTATCACACGCTCCCTGGACTGTCTCCCTCCAGATTCCTTTCACATGAGAGAAAAGTAATTTCCCACTTTGTTTAAGACACTGCTATTTCACATCATTGCTATCATCAGTCAGATGCAATTTTTCATTCATACAGTTCCCCGTATAGTGTAATCTGCTAGGATGGGAAGTGACAACCTTATTTTGTTAGGCCACACTTATATAATTATTAAATTCTCTTTTTTCAAAAGCAAAGAAACTTTTATACAGAATGCAGTGCCTGACACATGAAACACATTCTTAGAAAATCGTGTTGAATAAATATAGTAGTAATATTTTATAGAAACAGATTTCTAAATGGTCTGTTCCAATATGAGAGGAAGGCTCCACTTGAGAACTTACTAAGTCCTGACTGGCAACTGCATCAAGGATGCCTTACTTAGAAACACCCAAGATTCCCTGACTAGAGTTGAGGGTCACCTCCCCTTCTGTGTTGATCTCAGCTTCTCTGAAACTTTGACATTATTTAATTGTTTACCTAAACCAGAAAAAAAACAAAAGTAGTTGCTGTCAAGTTGACTCCGACTGTTTGTGATCCCATGTGTTAGAATAGAACTGCTCCATAGGGTTTTCTTGGCTGTGAGCTTTCAGAACCTGATTGCCAGACCTTTCTTTCTGTGGTATCATTGGATGATTCGAACCGCCAATCTTTTGGTTAGTAGTCAAGAACTTAACTGTTTGCAGTACCCAGGAACTCCAATTGTATACCTACCCTATCTCTATTCAAGCAACAGAAACATAATTGTGATAGAAATGTGTCAGGCACTTGAGTGCTGCTGAAACAATTTAGGAGGAGATCATTTCCAAGGAATTCTTTTGTTTTTGCTTTTTAAGAATCACAACATCTTGATGATTGCAGACCTATGTTCACACAAAGCAAGGTAACCCTGCAAGACTTTCTTCGAAACTTAGTTCCAAATCAATTGGTAATTACTAATAATGTGTCAGTCCATGTAGCCTACAGCTCCAACTGAATCTTTTTCAATGTCCCAGTTAATTTAACCCTGCTGACATGTCTGCTATGAGATAAAGCAGAGGCTGGCACAATGTCACATGCTGGGAGTGGAGGGTCTTCTCAAAGACTTAAAACTGGGGATCAAGTCAACCTCTCAACTGATAACAGGCATCCTCAGCAAAGGACTGAAGTTCAGCATAGTTCGTCCAAAAGTAACTGCTCTTATATTTGCCAGTGCTGTCATCTCTGCATGCTTCAAATTAACATTAGATGAACACCAGAGCTCTGAGTGTATGCAGGTGGAAAACAGCCCCGTTTCTAGCCCAGAGTTCACAATGTATTCCACAAAGACCCAAAGCCTCTGAGTACCTGGGGGTTGAACATTGGATAACACTTGTGACCTCAGACTTGTAGGTGAGGAGGGAAGAGGAAAGGCAGGGCAGCCCAGTTGCATTTCTTACCCATGATCTTTTACTTACAAAGGTCCATTCTCTAGGCTACTCCACTACTCAAGTTCCATCCAATTCAACAAATGCTTATAGAAAGTTCATTGCTGAAAAAAATACTGTTCTAGGTACTGTGGGTGTTATAAAACTAAATCAGATATGGACCATATCCATTCTTCAAGATGTGCTTTAAAACCTACATCTTCCTACCTTGGTGAGTAGTGTCTGGGGTCTTAAAAGCCTGTGAGCGGCCATCTAAGATACTCCACTGGTCTCATCCCTTCGGGAGCAAGGGAGAATGAAGAGAACAGGACACAACGAAAAGATTAGTCCAAAGGACTAATTGTCCACAGCTACCAAGACCTCCACCGGACTGAGTCCAGTACAGCTAGATGGTGCCCGGCTACCACCGCTGACTGCTCTGACCAGGATCACAACAGAGGGTTCTGGACAGAGCTGGAGAAGGATGTAGAGCATAATTCTAACTCACAAAAAAAAAAAAAAAAAACCAGATTTACTGGCCTAAAGGAGACTGGAGAAACCCCGAGACTATGGCCCCCAGACACCCTTTTAGCTCAGTGGTAAAGTTACCTTCGAGGTTCACTGTTCAGCCTGGGAGTGGACAGCCCAGTAAAACCATGAGAGTAACAAGGTACAGGAGTCCAGTGATAAGGCCCAGAAGGCAGAAGGGGAGTAGGAAGCTGATGATAGGGAACACAAAGTAGAGTAAGGATATTGTTGATGTGTTGTGAGATTGTTAACCATTGTCATAAGGCAACATTTGTAGTAACTGTTAAATGGGAGACTATTTTGTCCTGTAAGCCTTCATCTTAAGTGAGAATAACAGCACAATTAGAAGAGCGTAGTCAATGTCAAAAAAAAAAAAAAAAAACCTACATCTTCTGTGAAGCCTTTCTTAGCCCCTTACTTCCACCCCAACCTAAAGTGGCCACTCACACCTTCAATGATGACACTTTAGTTCTATAATTCTATAATTCAGCATGGTTTGCTCAAGGCACTTAATCTAATGCAATTCAGTGGAACATTAAGGAAGCAACATTTATGTTCTAGGCACTGTGGTAAATCCTACAATAGAAAGGAAAATCAGATAAAGTTCCTGCCCTCCAGGAGCTATTAGTTTACTGAGACAGAAAAACACTTTAATAATTAATTGTAATGCTATGGGCTATCTACTCCACTACTTAAACCAACTGACCTAGAAGTACAAATGAGAGTGCACTATAGGCTACATAATACCCATTCCACTCATATTCTTTGCTAACAGAACTTCAATTTTGTTCAGAAAAGTGATGTGTCCAGGCTCAAGTGATGAGTTATGATTGATTGAGGCCAATTATGACAATTCTATTTTCTGATTCCCAAGCTATTTTGAAAGGCTTCCTCTATGATCCAAATTTAGTCACTGAGCCCAAAGGCAAAGCATGATTGACATGGTCCTTTCCTCTTTCATCCTTTTCTAGCCTTGAGCATGAATGTGATGTCTGGAGGTGGGGCAGGTAGAATGAGAGCTGGGGTCCTTTTGTGGAAATCAAACATCCATAAGCAGATGTCATATGTGATTTCTTTCATCATTATGCAGTTGACTCACACCCCAACCTCATCCCAGAGAACAAGTGTCCTCTCAAGACCATGCAGGCTCTTTCTTGATCTCTTTTATAATCATGACCCTAACTCTGTCTCTGCGGGATAGGTGGACCACAGAGATGTTGGTCTGTACGTTATCAAAACACTGAACCAAGTAAGGCCAGTGGTTGCTCATCCAAGACTTCTTGGTTTGTTTCAAAAATAAAGCCCTTTAGTTGAAGCTGCTGGTGCTCATGAACTCTATTATTTGCAACAGAACACACTCCTAACCATACAATATGCCTGAATTGTTCTTTCTGGGGTAATCTGGGAAGAGATGGAATATTTAGCATCATGTTTGACAATTATTTACCATCTGTGTTATCAATTGTATCAATATTTATATGTATATGCCTTTGCTGCTTTCTGAAATTGAAGAAGTAATATTTCCTTATATGTCCTCACACTGCTGAGGCTGGTGCCCTGTTCAAAATAGATTTATAAACTATATACATTTCAGATTAGAAAAAGGAAAGGCAAGTAGTTCAGTTCTGAATAAAATCAAAGTTTCACTTTGTCTGATTCCTGATCAAGGCCAGGTTAGAATGTCTCTCCTCTACATCCAGGCTGTGAGCCACTACCACCCCAAAGTCCCAGTGCCCTAAGGGTCTCATGGGAGAGCCACTACTACTTCATATCTCATAACAAGGCCAAGTGTGAAAAAGGAAGACTGCATTAAAAAATGCTGGAGGTGCAAAAGCTGAGGGTTCAAGAATCATACATTTCATATTTCTCCCTAGTGATGTAGATTTGCCACTTGGGCTCAGTGGTTGTGGGACTTACCAAGCTCTGAGGAAATGGCACTTCAAGTTAAGCTTCACTGAATTCTGCACCAGCCCTGCTGGTACTTGAGGGTGGGGACATAGAGAAGAGTAGCTAAAACAACTTCAAGAAGAAATTCTCCATCTGTGGCAAGCCACGTTTGTGAGGTCCCCATTGGGCACATGTCAGAGTCTTCCTCTAACATGAGCCATTACTTCAGGGAGTCTGACAGGGATAGATAAAAACCGGTCCCCAATCAAAGTCCAAATGTTGTGCTCACTACATTCTTGGTTAGAGTCATTCTTGGTTAATCAAGCCACACTTTATAGTTTTCGTTTCCACTTGCTACTACCATGTACAGTTTTTTTTGTTTGTTTAGCTCTGGGTAGGAATCTGAGGATCTGAGTTCTAGACCAGCTTTGGCTACTGACTAGCCACATGGCCTTGGGTTTAAAGGCTCCTCTAGCTTTAAAATTCAATAACCCTTCATGTACACATCTATTATCTTAAATGGTTAAAAAAGTTCAGACAACTTGGACATGTTTAGTCTGCAGAGATGAAGACTGGAAGAAGCGCTGCAGCTTTTTCATTTCATGTCAAACCCTCAGACCAAGACATTAGTCAGTGAAGACAGAGTTGGGAGTAAAAGCTTTGAGTTCAGAAGTTAGGTAATGGTTAAATATGAGAAAATAACCTCAAATGTTGCTAAGAGCAATGGTATTTATTAAAAATGTTTATATGGTCAATTTCCTGACCAAGAACAACCTTCTTATCATGGAGGAGTATATTATTATTGATATTAATACCCACCATAAGTATATTACCCCAAAACAAACTCATTGCCGTCAAGTTGATTCTGAATCATAGCAACCCTATAGGACAGAGTAGAACTGCCCCATAGGGTTTCCAAGGCTGTAAATCTTTTTGGAAGCAAACTGCCAAATCTTTCTCCCATGGAGTGGCTGGTGGGTTCAAATTGCCAAACTTTCTCAGCATCCGAGCACTTTAACCACTGCACCACCAAGACTTTATAAGCATATTACCTACCGTTAATGTTACACTTATGTGTAAGACACTGGGCTCTATGTTTTATATACATTATGTCTTTACTACAACAATAAATTCAGATATTGTTATCATCATTTGAAGGTGATAAAATTGAGACAAACTGTCTTAGGGTACCTAAAGCAGATGATTTCAAACCCAAGAATATCTTACTCAAACCCACTAATATGTCACACTGGCTTTCCAATAAGAGCATAGTGGGACAACAGCCAGTTACAGCACTCAACAGAGATGCTCACAGACTGCGTAGAAACTCAGGTTTTAGACATCCCAGGCGATCTTATCAAAAGTTAATGCTACCACAGCTCCCCATTTGGTCTCTAGCAGCCACTTCTAACTTCTGCCTCATTCCCCTACCCCTTTTTTTTGCCTCCTGTAAAGGAGTAAAAAATACAAGTAAAGAAGAACTACATAAGCACAAATCCTTTATCTTTTAAGCTTCAAATGGTCAGGGTCTTTATTTTGTTTCTTGCTAAATTCCTCATGACTGTAACAGTGCCTGGCTTATATTAGGCATCAAAAGGTTCAGAGCTGAATAAATGAATGACTCTGACACAGATTATTCCAGTGATTACACTTTAGCAGTCACACAGTTTCCCTCCTCGCTTTTAGGTTGACACCCTATTTCTCAGATGCTAGATGAAGAAACTAGAGCATCCTTCCTCAATGACACCGCTTACACTTGCTTTACAGACAACAGGGCCTGAGTTCCCGATAACAGAGTGCAAAGGTGTCTGGCAATATCAGGGCCTACTCTTCCTTCTGGAAGAGAGGAAGTATAGTCTAGTAATCAAGAACATGGAGTCTAAAGCCACATCCCACACACATTCCCTATATTCCAGGACATTCTGACCTGGCCATGGAATCATTGCTTCCTTTGTTAATACTTCTCTGGGCTCATTTCTCATTTAACAGCCTTTTCATGTTGGTGTTATCATTATCTCCATTTTAGAGAAGAGGAACCAAAGGCTGAGATGGCATTCATTTCCTATGGGTGGAGTAAATCTCAGGCCTAGGGTTTGGATGGACTTCTGTTTCCTGGACCAGCACTTTTCCCACTCCATCAAAGTTTACTTCTATGAGTGCTGCTTAAAATCCCTGCGTCATCATGGCAATGTGACTCCAATGTGAGATAGTCCAGCTTGCTCTGCAGAGGGGTGAGTGCAGCAAGAAACTCCAACGAGAAATGATGGCATTTTAGGAACCATTACAAGTCAATTTATCATGGCTTTTCCTGGTCATGTAATGCTTTACTCTCATAGATGCTCAAGGGCCCTGTCTTAGGCTGCGTTCTCTAGAGAAGCAAAACTAGTGAAGTGTGTATATATATATATATATATATATATATATGTGTGTGTGTGTGTGTGTGTGTGTGTGTATACATATATATACATATACATACATATACATAGAGAGAGAGAGAGGGAGAGGGAGAGGAAAAGAGAGAGAGATTTATATCAAGCAAATGCTCATGCAGCTGTAGAAGCTGGAAAGTCTTAAGTCCATGGATTAGGCTAGAGGCTTCTCCTGACTCACATAGCTGCAAACACAAGATTGGCAGGTCAGACAGCAGTTCTCTGGCTGATAGGCTGAGGAGGCTGACAAATCCCAAGACCAGCAGGTAAGATGGCAGACCTCTGGCTCACAGGCTGCTGTGAGGGCTGATGAATCCCAAGATTGGCAGGTAAGCTGCTAGCTCAAGTCTCAAGAACCAGAGGTCAGATGAGGATCTGGAGTGAGCAAAGCCAGAGAGCTTTACCAGAAAGTCCACATATGTTGAGTGTAGGCCACATCCCAAAAAAAATCTCCCCTTCAACTGATTGCTTACTTGTAGCAAATCTCATCATGGAGCTGATTGATTACATTACATCAGATCTCATTACGGAGATGATTACATCATTACATAACTGCCAGACTACATCATAACTGCCAAACCACCGAGAATCATGGCCCAGCCAAGTGGACACACAACCATAACCATCACAGGCCTCATTGTCAAAAGCACTCTCCGAAAGCCATTCCACTACCCACTCAACTCACTATGAGGAAAAGCCTTTCATTTAGTTAAAGCTTCTATGCTTCCACTTGTCACATCCTTAGGGACAAAGGAAATAACAGATCATAGTCTTAGTGTCAGGATAATTTAAAGAGTTTACGTTCACTATCTGGAGCCCTTGGTGATTCATGATAGAATTCTCACCTTCCATGCAGGAGGCCAAGGTTTGATTCCCAGGGAATGCACCCCGTGCACAGCCATCACCTGTCTGTCAGTAGAGGATTGCATGTTGCTATGATGCTGAACAAGTTTCTGTAGCTTCCAGATTAAGATGGACTAGGGAGAAAGGCCTGGTGATTTACTTTCAAAATCAGCAATTGAAAACCCTATGGATCACAACGGTATGATCTGCAACTGATCATGCGGACGGTGCATAACTGGGCAGAATTTCATTCCATCGTCCATGGAGACATCATGAGTTGGGAGCCAACCTGATGGCAGCTAACAACAACAACATATTCTCTCTCTAGTACTCCTTCTAATATCTCTAAGATAGAAGCACTCATCCTTGTGCATGCCACCTGGCAGTCTGTGACTGTGGCTATTCCCCAGGGCTGAGGATTTTTAGTGTTTCTGTTCACAAGTGCTGCTACTTCATACTGCCTGACTGCATGAATTCCAGAATTTTGCCTGCTTCGACTTTCCATCCACAGTTTAATAAAATTAATAAACTATGTCCCAAGCACTGTATTAGACCTTGAGAGGTAAGAATATGAAAAAGAAATGCATTTTACCCTCAAGGATATCATATTTCGACAGAAGAGCAGAGTACACAAAAAGGTAACTTTGATGAAAAGCGCTAACTTCAATAATGTAGGTATGGGAGAACAATGAAGGCACTTAACCCAACCTGGGGCTTGAAACAGGATTAGAGAGAAGATAACTGGTGTCAAATCTTGAAGAGCAGGTGAGAATTAGCAATATGAAGAAGCAAAGGGTGAGGACAGCACTCAAAAGGAAAGACACTGGTCACCATGATATAGAGAAGACTATTGCTACACCCTAAGATGAGATGAGGTGAGGAGTTAGACATGATGGTAGAGACAGCTAAGTGTCCCAGTATTTAGGGCCTTGGGCACTGACCAAGAAATTAGGACTTAAACTGAAGTTAATGGGAACCACTGAAATGTTTCATCAAGGATGTGACAAGGTCAGATTTGCATTCTAGAAAGATCACAATGGAGGGACATATCAGATTGAATGGGCACAGTTGGGGGGATCAGAGAGACTAAGCAAGAGACTGTTGTGGGCCTTGAGATAGATGGCCTGGACTCATGCAGTAGCAGTGCAAATGAAGAGAAGTGTTTGGATTTGGGAGATTTCTAAGGCATCTTCAACCTCTCTAAAACCTTACCCATCTCTCTGAGTGTTATCTGAAGCCTGGGATCTCTCCCTGGCTGCTGGCCATGCTACTTTTGCCTGGTCTGGACTTTGTGTAGCTATTCAATCCTTTCCTTCAAGCCTTCTCTGCCCACTTGTACTTCTGGCTCCCAAATTTGCCACCACCCAGGCCATTTGAGCTCTAAATTGATCCTGCCATTATTCTAAATCACGTATTCTATGAGGTTTCCCCCCATGGCACTGGCCCACAATCACTTATTTTCAATTCAAAAAATCAAAAACACTCTTAAAACAAAGTATTTTCATAAGCTTGTAGCAAACTTATTTGGCTACAAAGTTGAAGGAGCCCTCTTGCGGCAGTGGTTAAAGCACTCAACTATAAACTCTCAGTGGTCTGAACTCACCAGCTGCTCTGCGGGAGAAAGATGTGGCAGTCTACTTCCATAAAGATTTACAGCCTTGGAAACTCTATGGGGTAGTTCTACTGTACCCTATAAAGGGTCACTATGAGTCAGAATCGACTCAACAGCAGTAGGTTTTAGTGACCTATTTGAGTCTCTCTCTCAGCTATTTCCATCAATCCAGTCGTGCTACGAGAGACCCATTCTGTGCGCTTTTAAAACTCCATCAAGGAACTCCACTGAGACAGCAGCTGCTCCATTTAAAGTGTTCAGAAATATCTCTGCCAGTTTACAAAAAATATCATTTCAAAGACCTATTTAACCTTAGCACCGATATTTCAAAGCCACAGTTTATTCAATTATAAAGAAACGTTTAAAAACAGATAATATTTTTTGCAGTATCTTAGCAACAGGTGATTGAACCCATGCCTAGAACTAGGAGCTAAGATTTTGCCAAAAGGGTCACATACTATTGATATCTTCCTTTTAACAAATGGAATAAATCTAATATTGTTTTGGACAACTTGTGCTGGGTTACATCATAATATGAAATCCTAACAACAGCAATAATAGGCAGAGGGCGAGAAGAGACTAAAGGGTAAGTCCCTTAGATCCTTACAGCTTTTGAGAGAGAAGAGCAAATATCGTGAGCTCTTTCATTCCTAAACTTCAACTCAGGTACCTAAAGCAAGAGTGCTCAGGAGAGTTTATTCCTGGCATCCCCACTCATTCAGAACTCAATTGTCCAGCAGGGACCTCTGAGACAGAGAGCTTCACCCCTACTCTTTATAGCCTACCCCAAGCTGGAAACCCACGACATTAGAATCAGTGACTCTTAACCCATTTGAGAATTTGATCTAAACTTTACTCTAGAAAATGGCAGCTATGAAACACAGCTGCAAACTATTTGTGTTATTTCAGTGGATTTACAGAACCACTTAAACCCAACTTTGAATCCCATAATGGTCCACTGTTCCCTGGTTAAAAATCCCTCTGTTACATCTTGTCCCGTCATATGACCTCAGTAGAACTAGTTAGAGGTGGGGTGACTGACGTGTCCCGGTCAGTGGTCTTCACTCTCATCACTAGATAACCTGGGCATTCATATGGGTGATAACTGGAGTGACAGTGTTGGGGTGTAAAGTCACATTTATGTTAATTAATTAATCACAGGTTTTTTTTTTTAAGCAGTTCTGGCCTTGGGCATTTACTTACCGATTAGCAGATGCAGTGTTAAACACTAACAAAAACTCCCTTTGAAAATTATAATTAAAACAAACTTTAATATACCCTTAAGGATATCTTCTGTCAAGACCAGTTTTTCAGCTACATTTCTAAAAAATTCCAAATATAAAATAACAACCCATAAGTTTGTGGCAATAATGAGATACTGTATACAAAATTTCCAGTGTTGTTGTTGTTGTTAGTTGCCATCAGGTTGACTGCAACTCATGGCAACCCCATGTGTGCAGAGCAGAACGGTTCCAGAGAGTTTTCAAGGCTGTGACCTTTCGAAAGCAGATCACCAGGCCTATCTTCCGAGGTACTTCTGGGTGGGGTCGAACCACCAACCTTTTGGTTAGTGGTCAAGTACTTAACCGTTTGCACCACCCAGGGACTCCAAAATGTCTAAAGGCATGATAACATATAGGTGGCTAGCATATTGTTGTAATTATTATTATAATTATCAGATAATACTTACAATCTTGTAGTGCGATACAGTTGTTAGCACCATCCCTAACTTAAGTGAAGAAGCCAAAGGAGACCACATGTTGAAATGGTGCACATTTAAATTATTTGTTAGGCCTGTAGGAATCTCTCTCTGATGAGAAGAAATATTGTCTTTTGTTTTTATATACAGTCATCCAGCAAATATTTACTATTTTCAGAGTTCTAATTTATGCCGGTCACTGTGCAAGGTGCTAGAGATTCAAAAACAAGTAAAATACGGCCTGTGCCTTCAAGACATATAATCCAGAAGGAGAAAGAGGCACATAAATAGATAATTACAATATTGTGTGGAAAGTAAATTAAATAAATGTGCGCACAGTATTATGTGAGCACAGAGGAGGTCAATCGAACCTGAGCTGCCAAGGGAGGTGCCTTAGCCCAGGTTCCCTTGAAAACAGAGATCAAGGCAAAAGCTTATTTGCTAATACTTAGGAGTACAACTGCAGCAAACCAGGACAGAGCTAGGAAGATAAATTAGGGAGGGAACAAAAGCAAATATGAGGGGCTGCATTATGCATTTGGCTTCATAACAAACAGCAGCTTTCTCGCATTACCTTGCATGAGAGAGATAATATGAACTACTCATTCTTAGAACAATGCAGGGCAGGGAGGGGGAGATGAATCTGCGGGCTTCCTCTGTCTCTCACTGGTAAAACTCCATTATCTTCTGGATTGTGTCACCTGCCTTCCCTGGGCCAGAGCCCCCGGAGGTCCAGTCAACCTCTCTGTGTTGGCACTGTGCACAAGACTCTCCAAGCTATAGCGGAGACCAGGAATCGCAGCAACTTGATGCAGTAACTACCTCAAGCTCTTGCCCAGCCCATTTAGGCTTAAAAATTAGAGAAATGGCCAAGGTCCTGAGGGAGGGCTAGGCATAGCTGCATGGACCTGGAGAGGTGTAAAGACTGCAGCTAGTACAGGAGCAAAGAGGTAGCCTATCAGAAATCATCAGAAGACGCATTATGACTTGAGAGGGATCAGAGCATTTTCTAGTAAGTACTCTCTGCCTAAACAAAGGTTGAGGCTACGAGGGTTTGAAAACTAGGACTTTACTCATCTGGACCACAGCCTTGAATGAAGGACATAGGAATCTAAAAGGGAATAAGGCTTATAGGTGGAGATAACAGGTTCCCTCCTCCAGCAACTGTAGACATGATGGAAAGGACAGAAACAACAAGAGGACCAGGAGAAATTTCCTCCCAAAGAAGCACCCCTAGATGCAAAGTAAATGCTTTCCTTCCAGGGATGCAGAGAACCCTTCCTCCTCGTTTATCCACCTGTTCTAGCACGTGTGCGTTTATTCACCTAGTATCTATTTTGAGTTCTAAGTGCAAGGCACCATAACAGGCATGTGGAAGACAAAGTTAGTAGATCCCCCTTGAGGTGCTCACACCTGGATGGTGACAGACACGTAAACGATGCCTGGTGGTAAATATCCCAGCGGAAAAGTGAAACAGGCTATGGGAGCACAGAGGAGGGAGAGGTTACTCTTCTAAGGAGTAAGAAAATTCTCACCCCATATCACAAAGAAGACACTGTCTAAACTGAGCTTTGGGGGACAAAGAAGAATATATTCTCAGAAAACATTCCCATTAGCGAGGGCCTCATGTGTAAAGCAAAACTGGGAGAAGGCATGCTCTGTTCAGAGGGCAGTGGTGGTTCAGTGCTAGAATTCTCGCCTTCTATGCAGAAGACCTGGGTTCAATTCCCAGACAATGCACCTCATGCACAGCACTATACTTCTGTCATGGAGGTTTACGTGTTGTTGTGATGCTAAACAGGTTTCAGTGGAGCTTCTAGGTTAAAACAGACTAGGAAGAAAGTTCTGGTGATCTACTTCTAAAAATCAGCTGATGAAAGCCCTATGTATCACAGTGGTCTGATCTCATTGTGCATGGGGTCGCTGTGAGTCGGGGCTGACTTGATAGTAGCTAGCAACATGTTTTGTTCAGGGCATGATTGAGAGGGTCAGCATGACTGGACCTAGGACCTGCCCCAAGTTAGAAAGGAGGCCAGTGGCAGACCTATCATAACAATCCAGAGCTTCTCACTTCCACCAGAATAATCTTTCTACAAATCCTCATGCTTTTCCCCGTGCCAATCAAACACAATCTCCAAAGAACTCTATGCTTTTAAGACTAAGCAAGAGGAGCTACTCCAAAAAAGGGACATAGAATTTGCTCTTAGAATGCCATCCTATATGAAGCCACACACAAACAGCTGTCTGTTAGAGGGCTCTTTCCCACCCCAGCTCACCTTGGGGTCAGCCCACCAGAAATGTGCTTAGAGTCACAGCACAGCCGGCAGTAGATAACACCTCCTTCTGCCTTTGATCTGTGTGCATGGTGATTGTCAGACTGTACATTTCCGCTAGTGATGAAAACACTAACAATACCCCAACCCCAAACCTTAACCCTGAACCACGAGGTTGATAATGTTATCCAGAGCCGGCAAGGGCACAGTCTGGAGCCTGAGCCCATTTGTTTGGAGAAAACCCTAAACATAGGCTTTCTGGGTGTTAGCAGGCCAAGCTGCCCTGGTGGGGCTGGTGATTTGCCCCTTCACAGGAAGATAATGTCCTTCAAATTCAAGTTCTTTTAAACATGAGATCTGAAAGGACTCAACAATATTTTCTATGAACCTTAAGCTGGCTAGCCCACCCCAAGCACTGAGACAATCTGCCTCTAAGCTGAAAAAGAAACTTGGAAGGATATCTCGAGGCCTTGGCACAACACAGGCTTTCTGGGTCTTGGTGACATACAGGTTGTTTGTAATGTAGCACATTTGTTATGCTATTTAAATATGTGTATGCTGGGGACAGAAAGCTAATATTTGGAACAATAAGGTAATCCTATATGCCTTTCAATGAAAAACACCAGCAGAGGGCTACTTGCTGCCAGATTTCTGCCACTCTTGCTTAATTCTGTCTTTTAGTTACATGATAGCTCTGAAGACATACTTTGTTAAAACTGCGCAGAGAAAATGAGCTACAAACAATATCCACTCCTGCTTTGAGGAACAGGAGGCCAATTAAGCAGAGTTCCATTAGGAACTCAAAGAAACAATCAGAGAGCAATTGTGGCATATTCACAGAAGCATACTTCCCTGCTCTCTAGTCCCTGTTAGAACACGAGGAAGAGGCCAGAATGGAGAGGAGTGTTGTACTTTGCCAAATATTTTGAAAAATACTTCATAAGAGAGAGAGACCTTTGGCATATTAGAGGCAGAAGCCTCCTCTTGGCCTAGGACCATAGCTTTCTGAGCCACAGTTTTTGGAAATATGTTAGAATCTGTGTGGAACAAATAGCTAAATGAAAAATGAAATGGGTAGAGGTGGGCCTGTACGGAGAGGGGCTGGTGAATATGAAGACACACAGGTGCCCATTGAGTCCTAAAAATAAGGACTAACTGGCCAGCGAGTGCTGCCTGGTGAGAGGGCGTGAGCCCTCCAAGCCAGCCAGGCTTGAGCAGACAGAACGTTCACTTGTTTGCATGTCCTCTGTCACTGCGTGCTTTCTGCTCCTCAGAGAGGCAGCTTGGCTTACAGGAAACAGCCTAGCTGTCAAGGTTGCAAAAGCTCGATTTCAAATTCTGGCTCTGTGTATGCATCAAGGTAAATGATGTATTCACTATATTTTCAATTTCTTCACATGTAAAATCTGAGTAATGATACTGTGCCCACAGTCGTTGTAAGACATCAAAATGACATTACCAAGCAAGGTATCTGACAAAAACGGGGAAGCCAGCAAATAACAGCTATCTCAAGTATATAATGGCCCCTAAATAAGTAACCCTCTAGGAAACATGAAAGACGAAGACTTACTGAATGCCTAACAAATAAAAGGACTATATTAACTTTTCTCGGTAGCTTAATGTCTCACCACTCCCACCCTCAAAATCCGCACTTCTGGCAAACTGTGCTCTCATCCTGATCTGCTTGGAATACACTTCATTTATCCCAAGTAGCGACATCAGGATCTGGCTAGCTTAGTTTAGTTCTTCAGATCTCAGCTTCTATACCAATTCCTCTGAGAAGCCTCCACTGGTCCTCCAGAACAGAAGGCTAGGTAAATTTATTGGACTTTATTATGATGTTGATATTCTTGTCTGTTTCCTCCACCAGCCTGTGAGCCTCCTAAATGGAGAACTTATGTCTTCTTGACCTTTGTATTCCTCTGTGGCCAAAGGAGTGGTACAGAGTATGCATTTCAAATATATATGAGGAATCAATCAATGTATGAAAAGATGACATATGAATACTATTGAATGAATAACCATTTCTTCCATCTCCCAGTTAAAAGTTTAAACAGACTTTCCAGTCATGAATAGACTTCCCTAGTCTTGTTAACTATGGACACACAGGCAGGGAAGCTAACAGTAAACCACATCCCAAAGAAATTACAGTATGTGGACTCTGTTTCTCTGGATTAACTCCTCAGAGTGGACTCGGACGAATCATGCAGCCACATAAACACTGTTAGACTCAGACAGTCATCCTCTGCCTTGAGGTTGAGTTGAAATCATTTAGTAGCCAGAGCTTACACAGTGAAGAAGTGTCTTCTTATTTTCTCTAAATCCTTAGTTGGGATTTTCACAAGCCACTTCTATCTCAGAACAAAGCATGACTTAGAAGCCACTCTTGCACTTGTTGGCTCAAGTACATTTCCAAGAGGATAAAGATTTTTCAGAAGAAACATCAAGGCCCATGTATATTTGGAGACAGCAAAAATCACATACCTAAATGACAACTTGGAGCCTCCATAGGGGCATAAAGTAACTTCTTCTCTCTGGTCTCAGGAAAGCTTGGTAATATACTTCTTAGGTGGAGGACTCCAGTCTCTTATTAGGTTGTCTTGTTCTCCTGTTCACATTAAGTTAAACACTCATCCCCACCTCTGAGAGCAGCTCTGATCTAAAGGAAATAGAAGACTGGGAAGACAAATACCTACTTTGCAGGTGAAATGGGAATGGGAGGGTGGGTAAGGACAGAGGATACATAATAACAGAGTCATTTCAATCATAGAACCCATTTTTGCCTTGTTAGACAAATAAATATCTAGAAATGGAGACTCAGAAGAAGTCTCTCCACCTCTGTTCAGTCATTCAAGCATCAGACTTTTAACTCTCTGTACATGGGTCTGGAACAACTTGCTTTGGGCCCTGGAGAATTGGGAAACTCTTATCCTGAGTGAATTCACGAGACATTTCAAGAAGGTAGCTTGAGATTTTCAACTAAGTAATTTGCTAATATTCTACCCCTTATTTTGACAAACTTAACCACCCAGTAATTTGTGGTGCCTGACAACCCCTTGCCAAAAAAAAAAAAATGAGAGCAAACCAGAATGTACCCTCTCTGTCTACAGGCTAGCTTCTAAAGAGGCAGATATGGCTAAGTTTAGTTTCTTCTCCCTCATTCACTGCTGAAGTGAGTCCCTTCCTCTCTCAAGGAGGGAAGGGTAGAGATGGCAAGAGTGTTTCATTGGCTAAAAGTTCCTCCATGTAGAAAACAAAACAAAAACAGGTTCCCCTCTATCATGCTCACACACACAACATTGTCACTGGGCTAAAAACAGCCTGCCGCTTCCCACGTGAGAGAATGGTTAGTGCTACTCCATGACCTAGACCTTAGCATTATCATGATGAAATAGCAATGATGGAGATTACATCTGTCAGGGTATAGTCACAAAAGCCAAATTAACTGAAACTCTGGTGAGTGTTCATATCCATAAATGGGATTTTGCTCTCCTCATTCCATTATGGGAGCTGAAAGTAATCACAAGGAAGTTGATTAATATCTGGAATTTATTTGGGATCATAAGAGCTAGTTCTAATCTGCTCGGGAAAGATTTGCCCAATTTCTCAGAACTTCTGCAGTTAAAATCATACGCCATTAGATCCTATGGTCAAACTGACTGTACCCTAAAAACGGGACTAACAAAAATTTATCTCAAGATGCCACTTACTAAAGCCAGATAATTAACAAAGATTTCAGATATATATTCAATGCCTAATATGAAATCGCTAGAATTTATTGCTCCTAATAAAGATAAATTAAAAATTTAATTACCCAAAATAGTCCATTCTTCAAGTGCTATAGCTAGTCTGGCTTTTACTGCATTGTCATTTAAAACAAATAAAAATGAGTCATGGTTTCTGTCAGCTAAATAAATATATTCAGCTGAAGCTTAAATCATCATCCATCTTAGCAACAAGATTATGTATTATTATTAGCAGTTAGTGACTGATTGGTTATTTATTCTCTTAAAGAGTAACTGAAGGAGATTAATATTCTGATAAGCTTGTCACTGATCTCTGGGGAGAGCCTGGGTTTCTTTCATCACATGGCCTATAATGTGTGGCAGACATAAGTTCCATTATAATTACAATTAGTACTAATGCCTCCCAAATTATATTTAACGGGAAAGTCATTATTTTGACTACAAACAATTTCTTTCTTAAAAGTTTTAAATAGATTTCAATGAAAAAACTGCATAGTTAAATTAATATTGAAGAAAGAACAGTAAGTAAATCAGAAGAACATAGGCAAAAGACTGTGTTTGCTTAATTTCCCAGATGGGTTGCATTTTCCATTCATGTTCTTCCTATTAGCTATTGGGTGATAGTGGGAGAGGGGTGGAGAGAAGGTGAAGAAAGGAAGAAAAAGAAGATAGGACCTCATGTTGGCCAATCACTTAGTATATTCCAGGTACCGTGCAAGATGCTTAAAAAATGCAGCCAAAAAAACCCCCAAATCCGTTGTCGTCGAGTCAATTCTGACTCAAAGCGACCCTATAGGACACAGTAGAACTGCCCCATAGGGTTTCCAAGGCTGTAACTTTTTACGGAAGCAGACTGCCACATCTTTCTTCCATGGACAGGCTGGTTGGTTCAAACCACCACCTTTCGGTTAGCAGCCAAGTGCTTAACCACTGTACCACCAGGGTTCCCTTTAAAAAATTTACTTCTTTTAATGCTTCCAATAAGCCTATAAAATAGATATGTTTCCTATTTTACAGAGTAGCAAAATGAGTCTCCAAGAATTTAAATCCCTTAAGCAACAATATATCAGCAGGGATATGTTGTTGCTGTTAGGTACCCTAGAGTCAGTTCTGACTCATAGCAACTACGTACAACAGAATAAAACACTGCTGGGTCCTGCGCCATCCTCATAATCATTGCTATGCTTGAGCCCATTGTTGCAGCCAGTGTCAATCCATCTCATTGAGGGTCTTCCGCTTTTTCGCTGACCTTGTACTTTGCCAAGCATAATGTCCTTCTCCAGGGACTGATCTCTCTTGATAACTTTTCTAAAGTGTGTGAGACATAGTCACACCATCCTTCCTTCTAAGGAACATTTTGGTTGTACTTCTTCCAAGACAAATTTGTTCGTTCTTTTGGCAGTCCATGGTATATTGACTATTCTTTGCCAACACTACAATTCAAAGGCGTCAATTCTTTGGTCTTCCTTATTCATCACCCAGTTTTCACATGCATATGAGGCGATTGAAAACACCATGACTTGGTTCGGGCACACCTTAGTCTTCAAGGTGACATCTTTCCTTTTCAACACTTTAAAGAGGTCTTTGGTAGTGGATTTGCCCAATGCAATGCATCTTTTGATTTCCTGACTGCTATTTCCACGGGTGTTGATTATGGATCCAAGTAAAATGAGGAGGTGAAAATTACACCTTGAGCTATCTAGCTTCAAAATTCCACCCTCCTGCCATGGGCCATGTTTCTTCTCATTTCTCTGGGTAATAACATTTACCGGCAGAAGCTCTGCATTCCCACCAGTATGGACAGATGAAGCCCTTACCTAGATTACACGAGGCTGGGGTAAGAAATGCAGACCACCAAGTTGGTCTTTTTGGACTCAGAGTCTCTCCCTGATTTTTCTGTGAGCTGGGTTCCCCTATGCATTTATTCTCAAATATATCCAAAATCATCAATTAATATAATGAAAATGTGAATAAATAAAGATAAAAAACTGAGGCAGCATCCCAGCAACATGGCTATAGTGCTTATTAATATGAAAACAGCTTGCTGTGAAATGACCATGAGATTTAGAGTTAAAAGACCCAATGGTTGCACAACTTGATGCACATAATCAACGTCACCAAATTATTCATGTAAAACTTGTTCAATTGTTATATATAAGTTTACCACAATAATAATTTTTTTTAAAAGAGTCAAGTTTGAGGCCAAAAAAGCCAGACTAGAAACAAACCAAAAAAGCCATTCCTCATGTATTTAAACTAAAAAAAGCAGAAAAAAATTCTCCCATAAAATATTTGAGATAGAGTTCACTTTGATAAACTAGAAATAAGAACTCATTGAGTGCCTCTGACTAGTTGGATGACCTTGGACAAGCCATTTCTCCAATCTAGGCCTGTTTCCTCATCTATAAATAGGAAGATTGCATTAGACCAGTACTTAGCAAAGCAGGAACTTGTTAGAAATGCAAGTTCTTGGGCCTCATCCCAGAATTACACTATCAGATGATCTGTATGGGTTCAAATAAAGCTATAAAATGTTCTCGGTTCAATAATTGAATTATAATTTGGAAATCATTTTAGTATGTAGTACTTTATCGATAGAGTGCAATAAACACTAGTTTAGCATCTACTGTGTGCTGGGTGCAGGCATCTTTAGTATCACGTGGAGTCTCGGCCTCCTATGTCTCAATGTCTATTTGCATCTATGTCTATCTGGAAGAAAAAGGCAGGTCAACAGAAGCTCACAGCGTGATAGGTGTTGTGTTAGTGGTAATCCCAGGGGGCTATGGGAGCAAAGGGGATGGAAACAATTCAGAGTGGAGGTGGTTTACCATAGTACAGAAGTCAGAGGAAGGATTGTTATTGGGTGCTGTCAAGTCAGTTTTTGACTCATAGTGACCCCATGTGACAGATTAGAACTGCCCCCATGGGATTTTCTAGGCCATAATCTTTACTGGAGCAGATCACCAGATCTTTCTCCTGCAGAGCCTCTGGGTGGGTTTGAATCACCAACCTTTTCGTGAGCAGCCAAGTGTTTAAGCACTGCACAACCAGAGCTCCTTAGAGGAAGAGTAGAACTCATGTTATAATGGAAGGCTTCCTGGGAGGGGGACCCTTTGAAATTTTCATATTAAATCCGGTGAGAAAAGTATCGTTTTCCATATTTTACAGGGAAAACTGAAGTTCACAGTAAAACGTCCAAATTCGCAAACTTATTGAGTGAAAGAGATAAAATTTAAAGGCAGATCTTTTGACTTAGAAACTTGAATTTTATTTGGCTCTGTCCTTCTGTAGTTCTCTGTAGCAAAAGAATGACTAGGAGACAATGGGTACCCCCCCGCCCCCCCCTTCATGCTCCATGAAGGAATAAAGCACAATTCCTATAGACGTGGGGGCGGGGGAGCCCTTCAGTAGTTGGTGAGGCAGCAGTGGTAGAGAGTGGAGGCCCAGGCAGTCACCAGCAAGCCTATTAAATGTATCAGATGTCATCGGTACCTCCTTTATCCTTCTCACTTTGGACCTCACAGGCTGATAAGAAGGGGAAAGCGTTATAACCCAGAAGTAAAACTGTTGCATGATTATAACCCTGACAGCCTCCCTCTAATGAGCTTCCCTGCAGATAGGGAGAGGGGAGAGCGCTTTGATCTCCAGGAGCAGGAGGTTGAAAGGACCACTGTTTGGAGCAAAGCAGTCTGATGGGGACCAGTTCCCCAGTAATCAAAGACACAAGCTACCATCTGAGCCATTTGTGAGACACAGATAAGATTAGCTGCTCATTTGATAGATCAGCCACCACCATCAATGGGGACTAATTGTATCTGAAATATGACCAGAGGAAGTGTCAGATCCTGGAGACAAGCGTTTCCTTTATCCTGTGCTTAAAGCTGGGACATTTTTCTTTGGAAACTTGGGCAAAATGTAAGGAGCATAACATTTTTCTCCCTTTCCTCCAAGTCATAAGAGAAGAGGGAATGTGGGTTCTTTGAATCACTTACATAACGTGCACTTATATTTTTTACGCTTTATGAATAAAGCATAAATACTTATGCTTAATGGAGTCAGGAAATTAGGTACATTTTGGGGAAAACTGTAGGACCATGACTAATTGGACCACGGGATTATTTCATAGCTTCACAGTTAAGAAAGAAAAGTGCCCTAGCTTCATGTCCTGGAAGACCTGCTTTGAAATTCTAGAGCATTGCGTGTTGTAGGAAACGAAGGGATGATTGGTCTTTAATATTTGAAAGCATTTACAAGGGTTACATTTTGTCAGACACTGGTATAACTGAAAGCTTTCATTTTTTCAAATACATTCCCACTGTCAGTAAAAGTGGAGCTCAAAATGAATCATGGTCAAGCAAACTGGATGGCCCTTACACACACAATGGCAAGACAGCCCATTGTTCAAGCCCATGCCCACTGAATTTTTCTTTGCTACTTAAGAAAGCAACCGCACTTTTGGATTCTCTAAGCATAATGTGGTATAAGAGCAAGAAAATTTTATTTCTTGTCCTCTGCAACTATTTCTATATGTGATTTTGTGCCATTTGTGCCATCCCCTTTTATGAAGGAAAGAACACAAATTCCCCACTCGGCATCCCCACAAAGGCAGTGCCTGACACCAGAATGGCAGCTCAGGCCTCTCTATTTCCAGCCTAGTCCACTATAGCTCCTAAATTGCTAGGTTGTCCCAGTGTGCAAGGGAGTAGAAAAAGCTGCCTGAAAATGGCAAGGTCTGATGAGAGGCACCTTATTATGGCTCCCAAAATACGTAGACTCAGAATAGCCCTGCACAGTTGGGGTAGGAAAAGAAGAAGGGAACCAAGAACAGCAGCATTCCAAGCCTCCCACCTTCAGAAAAGTTTTGTCGCCTCCGCACAAACTCTCAAGGTAGGTTGGCCTTGGAAGAACCGCTGTCATTGACTTTCTCCAGCTTTCCAGGGTTGGGCTGACACACTCACCTGCCAGACTCTGACAGCTCAGGTTTAGAAACTACCTTTACATTTCAGAAGGCGGTGGCCACAGTGACAATGCTTCAGTAGACCCTCCCTAGGCCCAGCGCTCAGAACCACAGGATGTCACAGTTGGAAGAGCCTTCATAGATGATAAACCAAACCAAACCTGTTGCCATCAAGTTGATTCTGACTCATAGCAACCCTATAGGACAGAGTAGACCTGCCCTATAGAGTTTCCAAGGAGCACCTGGTGGATTCAAACTGCCATCCTTTTGGTTAGCAGGCAAACACTTAACCACTGTGCCACCAGGGCTCCTTAATAGAGCCCTGAAAATGTAACAGGTGCTATGGGAAGCATTTTTCATTCCATAACTCATTAACCGTCACCAAAAGCTCCCAAGGCAGTTAAAATTGTTATTTCTTCTTTAAAGATGAGGAAAGGAAGACTTGCAAACTGCCCCAGGCACACAGCTAGTAAGTGGCTGAGCTAGTATGTGAAACCAGATTTGTGTCACTGATGGTAGAATCCTCACTCTTTAACACTATGCAATATATCGCTCAGACTGTTGTTTTCCAACACTTTTTTTTTTTTTTTTAATGCTTTGCAACAGAGTGTCTTATTGACCCATCCCTACCAAGGTGACCCCTGAGGGTCCTTCTTAGTATATAGTTTAAAACCACCAATCTATTTGAACTCTATAGGAGTACAGCTGGGAGAAACTGTGAAACATAGATGTGTAGCTACTTAGCTCAAGTTACTCAGTCCCTTAGTGGGACAGCTGCAACTAGAACCCAGAACACTGGGCTCCCAGTTCAGTGTCCTGCTTGCTCTGTATTTCCTCCAAAGCATAAGGAAAATCCATCCCACACCTGATGCATGTTGGGATGGCGCCAGGAGAAAGCCATTCAATAGCCAAGGGGACTACACAAAATACTGAGAACTAAGCATAAAGTTCTGCTCAGTAGAGATGAATCATGAGCTTGCTTTCTAGAAAACTCTGTGATTCAAATTTACACATTGTCCAAACGACTCTCGATGGCTAAGGATAACACTATTTGACCTGATATTTAACTCTAAATGTAAATACCCTGAGCTTTGAGGATCATAGCGGTTTGCTAGTTTCTGTCTGGACAAACGGTGTGTGAAATAGGGAAGACTGAACAGAGATACGGGGAGAGAGAACCCCAAGGTGCCATGTTCTATGCCCTGGGTCTCAGGAACTCAGAGGGGCAGAAAGTGCTCTGAGATCAGGGCACAGATAGGTCTTTTCCTGCAGAGTTGTGAGAGAAGAAAAGGTATGTGTCGTGGGCTGAGGAGCACTGCTGCCTATCCAGGGAGCTTCTTTAGACCTGACGCCCAACAGCTGTGGCTTGGCCGTAAGCATCTAGACAGGTTGCCGCAGGGAATTTGGCTTTTTTTTTTTTTCCCTGGACTTCACTCACACTTCCTCAGTTCTTACCTCTCTGTGCAATTTTAGCACTTATCTGGAAGAAGTTGTAGCCATCCTCAGCACTTTACTTTGATTCTCTACAGCACAACTGAATTCAATTCAACGAATACTTGCTGAGCAGGCCTGTTCTATTGGCTCAGGGAAGCACACTCCCAGAGCCCAGACTCTGGTATCACTGGAGCGAGCACACCCTGCAGGTCAGACGCCCTCAGGACTTAAGCTTCCCCAAAATCCCAAACAAGAGAGATGCATACTCCAAACATTTCCTCGAAAGTCAGAAGCTTTAGATTCTAATTCAAGCTCAACCATCTGTCCTTTTTACTTCTCTGGACCTCATGTTCTACATTTTTAAAATGAGACGGCCCTTTACCTTTTATTCTATTTTATGTGATTCTAAATCTTTGCACATTGTCTCCAGGGAGCATTCTGAAAGGGGCAGACTCACTGTAGGTGCTAAAGGGACACTGTACAAATATCTGACTACTGGTCTTCAAAAGGGTCAAGGTCATGAAAGACAAAGACTGGGAACCTGCTACAGATTAAAGGAGACAGGACATCTAAATGCAATGTGGTATCCTGATTGGATCCTGAAGCAGAAAAGAAACATTAGTGGAAAAATTGGTTAACATCTGTAGTTTAGATAACAGCATTGTATACGTGTTAGTTTCCTTATTCTGATACCATGGTTACGTAAGATGTTACATTTGAGGGTGAAGAGTATATGAGAACATTCGGTAGTATCTTTGCACCTTTTCTTTAAATCCAAAATTTTTTCCAAATAAAAATAATAAAACTGAATACTCACATTTTCTCAGAAAGTAGGACTGTATATTTCTCGAGTACAGGGGCCTTTTTTTTTTTCTTTCTTTATTATTTCCACAGACCCTAGCATAAAGCTCTCTTGCAGTAAATTCTGAAGAAATTGTTATTAGAATTAGGTTGGCCAAAAATTATTTGCAACCAAATTTAACCTAGGACAGAACAACATGCAACCTTGTCTCTTTTATAAGAATATCACAATTGTGATATATTTACAACTCAAACACAAAAATATCAGAAGAAACAGTTTATAAAGACAGTGTTCTACATTCTACCTTGGTGAGTAGCCTCTGGGGTCTTAAAAGCCTGTGAGCAGCCATCTAAGATACTCCACTGGTCACACTCCTTTGGGAGCAAGAGACAATGAAGAGAACAGGATACAAGGAAAAGATTAGTCCAAAGGACTAATGGACCACAGCTATCACGGCCTCCACCAGACTGAGTCCAGTACATCTAGATGGTGCCCAGCTACCACCACTGACTGTTCTGACCAGAATCACAACAGAGGGTCCTGGACAGAGCTGGAGAATGATGTACAACAAAATTCTAACTCACAAAAAAAGATCAGATTTATTGGCCTAAAAGACTGGAGAGACCCCAAGAATGTGGCCCCTGGACACCGTTTTAGTTCAGTGATGAAGTCACTCCCAAGGTTCACCGTTCAGCCAGGGATTGGACAGCCCCATAAAACAAAATGGGACTAATGAGGCACAGCAGTCCAGGGACAAGGACTAGAAGGCAGGAGGGGACAGGAAAGTTGGTGATAGGGAACCCAAGGTTGAGAAGGGACAGTGTTGACATGTCATAGGGTTGTTAACCATTGTCATATGGCAATATTGTGTACTAACTTTAAGGAGAAACTTTTTGTTCTGTAAACTTCCATCTAATGTGCAAAAAAAAAGAATTATCTATGTGAGATCAAATTGACAACAGCAACTCAAAAGGTTTGATGGGAAGCCTAGGGGGCAGTGAGTTAAAGACAAATGGTGATGGAATAATTTGGAAAAGGATAGTGAGAATAGCAGCACAACTGGAAGACTGTAATCGATGTCACTGAATTGTACATGTAGAGATTTTTGAAATGGTGTATCTTTGGCTATGTATATTTTCACTAAACAAACAAACAAAAGGTCCTCCAAGGTTGAGAAGGGAGCGTGTTGATATGCCACGGGGTTGTTAACCAATGTCATAAAGCAATATGTGTACTGACTCTTTAATGAGAAACTATCTGTTCTGCAAACCTTCATCTAAAGTACTATAAAAAATAAATAAATAAAAATATCAGAAGAATGCCATTGTTTCCCAGCACCAAGAAGAAAAAAAAAAAAACCTTCCCATTTTCATGTCAGATAGCCAGACGCATGTGAGGGGAGAAAGAAAGAAAGAAAGAAGGAAGGAAAGAAAGAAAAAGTAATAAAACAAAAGATCAAGTGGCTCTTTTTAAAAAAACCATCATTATTGCTATTTCAACTGAGCCGGAAGCTCCAGATAGCAGTAACCACTAAACAAACAAAAAAAAAACCAAGAACAAAAAATATCTTAGAGCTTTCAATTTGTTTTTCATAATAAATGAATTGCCCCACCAAAATGCAGCCTGGAAGAGTTAATTAAACAGCTGTCCCATGGCTGATTCTGAGATGTTAGGAGGCCCATGACAGGCTGCTAAACAAATGGGGCAATAAAGGTGTGGGCTGTTCGGAGTGATTGAAGAGCTTGAGGTTTTCACCCCTTAGTCTCCAAACCATCTGGAAGTGCATTTGTGGAATGTGGGATGGCAGCCTCTTTGGCCCTTATCTACTGATAAGATTCTCAGCCTCAAACACGTGTACTAGAAAGGCAGGGAGCAAATATTTTAGACCTTATACAACTTGCAAATCCTCCCTCTAAAGTTCTCATTGTGCTATAGCACAGAAGGAAGTAAACTCACCTCACTTTTTCACCTCCTTTGAATGTAGGCCTTTTGACATAAAAATGAGCCAAGACTAAAAAGCTTACCTAAAGAAAATTGTGTTAAGGTTTTGATTTGTGAATTTCTCCAGATCTTTTCTGAGTCTCTGTGAACATTGGGCGCTAAAGGCCAGGCTTCTGAGAGTTGCCCTAGGATGAATCTTCCAGATAAAAGAGGTTTAATAGCAAGGAATTTGAGGCTAAGGGTCAGAATCTTTCTATGTTTACAACTGCTGGTAAAGCTAAATTCTAAAAAAAAAAAAAAAAGAAAGAAATATCTAAGGCGAGTCCATAGGCTACAATTTCATGGACAGAACATTCAGTTCTGATACCAGAAAGTCTTGGCTGCTGGAAATGAGAAAAAAAAAAAAATCTGGAGCTCAGACCTTTCTGATTTTAAAGTCTAAAAACGGAAGCGTACACGTCGTATGATAGTTGTTGTGATGGGTATGTGTGGTGTGTATAAGGTTATGTATGTGAGTGAGTGTAAAATTCAATTTAGATTAAACATGGTAAAAAAAAAAACACACAATTTGATTAGTATAGTAACATCTGGGACAACACACCCCCACACACACACAAGAACCAAGGGGATGCAGTAGCTGCAAAAAAGCTTCAGAGTTCAGTCATTCAACCCCCCACTGTTGAGCTCCTTGGATGTTCCAGGTACTAAGTGGGCTGTGGGAATACAAGGTCAGGGAATACATTTAACCTTGCTCTCAAGGTGAACACAATCTAGAGGGACAGACAACGTAACCCAACAATCGTGGGACAAAGTACTAAGGGCCCTATAAAAGCAAGTTCAGAGTGCCCTGTAAGGCCAGGTGGGGGACCCTGGAACCCAATCCTGGGCATAGCAGTGGACAAGGGAAATATTTAATGATATCATTTATTTTCAAAACATAAGATTTGCTTCCCATTCTTGACTCATCCCTCCCCATGTCAGACTGATTTTTAAAATCAAAGAAGCAGTAGAGTTGAAAAAACACAATGGTAAACTTGATCAAACTTTTTCTTCTCTCTCTAGTGTCAACAATCTCGATTTTAAGCTGTTTGAATAACTAAAAAAAATTATCTTAAAAACAACAGAAAATCATCACTTAATTTCATTTACTTTTTCAAATATTTTTAAATACCTATTCTGTGCCAAGTACCTGTGACGGGTGCTAGAGAACATGGTCCCTTTGTTCTTATCTCTTTACAACGAACCCATTCTGGTCTTAACTCTTCATAAAACTTAATTGGTTTCATTGGGAAAAAGTGATCCTCCTCCCCTTTCTTGACAAAAAGCAAAGCGATTATTTTTTATTTATCTACACAATCCCACGAGAGCTGTAGGGGTCATTTAAAGCATTACAACTAATAGCAGAGTAACACAAAGATGGTGACAGTTTATTTGGGAAAATCAGCTCACAAACATTTTAGCTCTTGTCAAACATAACCAGTGGAGTTTCTTCATGCATAGTTGTGATATTAATATAATGATCTTGTGAAACTGTCTAACATTAAGCAAATAAATATACAAACCCAATGGCCATGATAAATCACTTTTGATAAGTATATGTTGAAATGAGAGGTTCCCTTGATAATATTAAAGCTGCTTAAGAGCCCGAGGTCTATACTCACACACAAAACCCAACTAACTTCGTTCGTCTGAGTTTATAATGTTTTATATTACATTCTCAACATACTCTGAACAATCTTCTAAGTTTGCTCTACAGCTCTTCAGATATGAACTCTGCTGATTTTACCAGTACTTGTGGGTTTCGTTTCTCTGGCTAAGTGAGGAAAAGGCTTCTGCTTCCAGAGGTCAAACATTATCTTGATTTAGAAGGTTGGGCGCCTGAATCACGCCTATGCTCAGTAGCAAAGAATGCAGGCTGGGGAGGATTAATTACCAAAGCCAGTAATCCTGACTCCAACCTCCAAAAATATGGGGAAGTCCAAAAAAAATCTTGAAAGTGATTTGCAACATTCTGTTCAAATCAGTCTCATGAGTAATGTCACTTTGACGCCTCTCACCCATGTAAACATAATTATCGTAGACACATCAGATATTCCTTCTGAACCTTCTCCTTTTCACCCTAAGGCTCAATTTTCCCTCCTCTGAAAGAAGATCAACACAGTTTTACTAATAGCTTCTTCCTCAGTCTTTCTCATGAAACAAATACCCTCAAAGTGTAAGAATGCCAGTAGCCTGTTTTATGACAAATCGTGTGTACTCCCACAGGTCTGGGCAAAAAATTATTGTGTACTTTGGTCTGAAGCCCAGGGGACATAGATACTCTTGGCAAAGTCTGGTCAGCCAGATCAAACCCTCCAGTTCCTGTCACCTCACATCAGCAAAATCTCACTTTATTAGGAGGTAACCAGAAAGGAAATTCCTGGTTGACCATTAAAACTTCTAAACAAGTACCACTTTCTTTGATTCACTTTGATCTGGATTCAGCTAATATTTTGTCACAAGACTACCTGCCTGCTGTATCATAGGAGTAGTTCTATGAATGAAAGTATTTATAGCTGAGATTATTCATCCATTAAACTTAAATAAAAGGCATCATTGATTGTACACTAATTTTATACACACACATATGCACATGGAGTATATATATACACATATATATTAAGGGGGGCCCTGGTGGCGCAGTGGTTAAGAGCTCGGCTGCTAACCAAATGGTTGGCAGTTTGAATCCACCAGGTGCTCCTTGGCAACCCTATAGGGCAGTTCTACTCTGTCCTATAGGGTCACGATGAGTTGGAATCGACTCGACAGCAATGGGTTTTATATATTAAGGAGCCCTGGTGGTGCACAAACAGTTAAGCGCTCAGCAGCTAAAGGGAAGTTGGCAGTTCGAACCCACCTAACCATAGGAGAAAGACCTGGCGATCTGCTTCTGTAAAGATTACAGCCAAAAAAAACCACATGGAGCAATTCTACTCTGTTACACGGGGCCACTACGAGTGGGAATCAATTTGATGGCACCCAACAACCATAACAACATACACATATAATATCTATACACATGACAAAGTCATTTCACCTGTTAGAGTGTGAGATTGCCTACATGAAGTGCTGAAGCAGGGATCCTACGTTCAGAAGCATCTTAATATACATCTCTCTAAAGTCAGTCAAAGTACAAGAAATTCATTAAAAAGTTTAAAAGGAAATAAAAAAGGTTAATAAGAAATTTTAAAAAAACAAATTGTATTAAAATTTAGAGCTTAATATCTTACGCTAGTGTCTGGGCATAAATACAATTAAAACCCAAATAACTAAAAAGAATATATGTTAAAAAGTTAATATAGTGAGAAGTATAACTGTCAAGGGTGCTAAAATCCCAAAGTTTATTACACACACAAACCCAGTATGTGTCACTTAAGGGAATTCTCCCCTCCCCCGCAACAAACTAGCAGGGATTTTAATCAATAATATTATACCAAAGGAAAGACTTAACAAACTGCATATTTGGAAACTTACATCCAATTCCCTGTGTCCAGCTCGAGGTTTGAAAGGAGACATATCCCGGGACTTGATGGATACGAAGACAATTCTGACAGCATGTATGTGCTCTGCTGTTCTCTTGAAGATGTCTGCAAATTAATGTTGAGTGATTGTTAATCCAAGTACAGATTTTTTTTTCCTGCTTTGAGCCAGCATTACACGTACATAAGATTATATTTTCACCCCTAATTCCTCTGGACAATGTAACACAGAAAGACAGATCTTTTCCATAACCCCAAGGGAATCTGGGAATCAGTGCAGAGGGTACAGTAGGTGTACCAGGTCTCCTTGCCCCACCCCACCACCTACTTTGCTCTGTGCTCAAGATTCAGGGTACAACAACCTTCCCTTAACATCAGGAAGCTGTGCTATAGGTTCACTTGTTTTCTTGTGAACTCATGTTCCCCAGCATCTTCAGTGTCTCTCCAAGAGTGTCCCATTGTTTTTACAATTATGTTCAAACTCTTAGCCAGTCATTCAAGGCCTTTTGCTCTAGCTAATGCTTCACCATTATTTCTCACTACACTCTTATATAGTCTTTCTATCCTGGATAAGCTTGTTTCCTTACTTTCCACAAAACATGCATCCATTTGTGGGCTTAGTCAATATTTATTGACTGTTTATTATGTGCCAGCACTAATCTAGGCACTGAGGATACAACAGTGAGCAAAAGAAGTTCTTTCTTTCAAGGACCTTATATGGGGGGAGGGCTGTAGTGAGAACAATAAAAACATACATCAATAAACAAAGTAAATGCATACCAGTTAGCTGGCAATAATTATACAGAGTAAAGAGTAAGGAGGTACCAGTTCCTGGAGAAGGACATCATGCTTGGTAGAGTAGAGGGTCAGTGAATAAGAGGAAAAGCCTCACTGAGATGGACTGACACAGTGGCTACAACAATGGGCTCAAGCATAACAAAGATTGTGAGGATGGCGCAGGACCAGGCAGTGTTTCGTTCTGTTGTACATAGAGTCTTTATGAGTCAGAACTGACTTGATGGCAACTAACAGCAACAACAAAGAGGGAATTTCCATGAGGGGAGACATCTCTTAACAGGATGGTCAGAAAAGCATCATTGTGTAGGCGACTTTTAAGCAAAAACTTTTTTCAGACAGAAGGAATAGGAAATGCAAAGGCCCTGAGGTAGGAATAAAGTTGGCTTGTTTATGGTACAGAAAGGTTTGAAACATGATTGTGGTAGGTAGAATTCTAAGCTTTATCACCTCCCCCCTCCCATACTATGTACACACCGTGCATAATCTAGGAAGCTATGAATATATTGTTGTTGTTAGGTGTTGTCCAGTTGGTTCCAACTCATAGTGACCCCTATGTACAACAGAACAAAACACCGCCTGGTCCTGCGTCGTCCTCACAATCCTTGCTATATTTGAGCCCATTGTTGCAGCCACTGTGTCAACCCATCTCGTTGAGGGTCTTCCTCTTTTTCACTGACCCAGATTTGTTCATTTGTTCATTCTTTTAGCAGTCCACCATATATTTAATATTCTTCACCAACACGGTAATTCAAATGCATCAGTTCTTCCTTGGTCTTCGTTATTCATTGTCCAGCTTTCGCATGCACATGAGGTGATCAAAAATACCGTGGCTTGGGTCAGGAGCTCCTTAGTCCTCAAAATGACATCTTTGCTTTTTAACATTTTAAAGAAGTCTTTTACAGCAGATTTGCCCAATGCAATACTTTGTTTGATTTCTTGACTGCTGCTTCCATGGGCATTGATTGTGGATCCAAGTAAAATGAAATCCTTGACAACTTCAACTTTCTCTGTTTATCATGATGTTGTTTATTGGTCCATTTGTGAGGATTTTTGTTTTCTTTATGTTGAGGTGTAATCCATACTGAAGGCTGTAGTCTTGGATCTTCATGAGTAAGTGCTTCAAGTCCTCTTCCCTTTCAGCAAGCAAGGTTGTGTCATCTGCATATTTCAGGTTGTTAATGAGTCTTCCCCCAACTCTGAAGCTGTGTTTTTCTTCCTATAGTCCAGCTTCTTGGATTATTTGCTCAGCATACAGGTTGAATAAGTGTGGTGAAAGGATACAAACCTGACACACAGCTTTCCTGATTTTAAATCACATAGTATCCCCTTGTTCTGTTTGAATGACTGTCTCTTGTTTCTATGTACTGATTCCACATGAGAACAATTAAGTGTTCTATAATTCCCATTCTGCACAAGTAATTCATAATTTGTCATGATCCACAGAACCAAATGCCTTTGCATACTCAATAAAACACAGGTAAACATCTTTCTGATAGTATCTGCTTTCAGCCAGGATCCATTTGACATCAACAATGAAATCCTCTTCTGAATCCAGCTTGAATGTCTGGCAGTTCCATGTCTATGTACTGCTGCAACCGTTTTTGAATTATCTTCAGCAAAATTTTACTTGCATGTGATATTAATGATATTGTTCAATAATTTTGCATTCTGTTGGATAACCTTTCCTTGGAATGGGCACAAATATGGATCTCTTCCAGTTGGTTAACCAGGTAGCTCTCTTCCAAATTTCTTGGCATAGACAAGCGAGCACTTCCAGTGTTACATCCGTTTGTTGAAACATCTTAATAGGTATGCTGTCAATTCCTGGAGCCTTGTTTTTCACCAATGCGTTCAGTGTAGCTTGGACTTCTTCCTTCAGTACCACTGATTCTTGATCATATGCTACCTCCTGAAATATATGAACGTCAACCAATTCTTTTTGGTAGTGACTCTGTATATTCCTTCCATCTTCTATATTCTATGACTATAAAGGAATTTATTCCTTTGATTAGGTTATGTTATATGGCACAGTTGACTTTAAGAAAGAAATATTTTACAGGTGGGCCTAATCTAACCACATGAGCCTTTTTAAAGCATCAAGTTTTCTCCAGCTGTTGGCAGAAAAGGAAGTCAGAAATTCAAAGCCCAAGAAAGATTCAAATGGGCCTTTGCTAATTTAAGATGGTGGAGACCACATGGTAAGGAATGTGGGTAACTTCTAGGAGATGAATATGACCTTCGGCTGACAGCCAGTAAGGAAACAGGGTCCTCAGTCCTACCAGCACAAGGAACTGAATTTTGCCATTAATAAGAATGAGTTTGAAATTAGGTTTTCCCCAGAGGTTAGATGAAAGGGCAGTCCAACCAAGTCCTGAATTTTAGCCCCACCTTGAGTTCTGCCTTATGATGCCCTGCAGAGAACCCAGACATGCCCTGTGAAATTTGTGGCATGAAGAATTATGAACTAACAGAGTGTTGCTTTAAGCTGCTTCATTTGGGTGATTTGTTATGCAGCAATAGCAAACTTTATACAGTTGGGGAGGAGCCCTGGTGGTACACTGGTTAAGCGTTTGGCTGCTAACCTTTTGGTCAGGCAGGCAGAGGCCAGATAGTGTGAGACATTATGGGATAAGGTAAGAGTCCAAATTGTATTCTCCTGTTACAGAAATTATTAGAGAGTTATAAACAGAGCTCAGCAAGGTAGGGCATATATAACCAGACTATGGTTTAAAAAGATCGCTTAGGTGTCTGGTGGAGAAGAGACAAAAGGGCAGCAAAAGCAGTGGTGGGGAGACTGGGCAGGGGCTGTTACAATAGACTAGGTGAGCGATGAGCACAGCTAGGACTAGAGTTATGGCAGAAGCGATGGTCTTCAGGACACATTTGGAGCTAAAGCTAACAGGATTTGCAGACAGATTAAAAATGGGGGTGGTGAGGAAAGAGAGGAATCAGGAATGACTGAGGCTTTGGCCTAAGCATTTGGATGGACAGCTGTGCCATCAGTCTAAAGAAATGAGGACACTAGGGGAAGGAGCCGGGTGTGTGTGTGTGTGTGTGTGTGTGTGTGTGTGTGTGTGTGTGTGTGT
>NW_004444125.1:1646522-1656366 GCF_000243295.1 Trichechus manatus latirostris | reverse complement strand
TATAGGGGGTACAATCCAAGATCTCTTTTGGATGCCTTGTGCTCTTCTTTCCCTGCAGCACTATTCATGCTTTTTCTCCCACCTGGGATGTCTGAATCCTGACCCTCTACCTGCCCCAAACACACCTTTTAAGAACGACCCTAAAGTGATTGTTCTTTCCTTTAAGTTCCTAGAGCTTTATCTGATTTGCAGTTAGTACATAACAATCACTGAAATCAGAAGAATTAAAGTACTCATGCCATAACCAGGGTGACCAGCTGTCTCAGTCTGCACGATTGTAGCACTGAAAGTCCTACATCCTGGGCTTTCCTTTGGTTCCAGGCAAACAAGGATGGTTGGTCACCTAGCCCTCCCCAGGGCCTTTCCCCTTATCCAGGTGCCACATCACCTGTTCCTCACTGCTTAGCTCTGCTCAAGAGTGATTTTCAAATTTTGAGGAAGATAATTTACTTTGGAAACTAATCACTGCCAGATGGTAAGGGTTCTGCAGAAAATAACCCCTTCCACTGTATTCCATCACATCCCCTTCCTACCCATGACGTAAGAGATAACCAGGGCAAAGTTTACCTGGAATTTTTTCTCACATCCAAATATGTATGGTTTCTTTCCAGTGTTTTGTTGTTGTTATTTTGTCTTTGTTTGCTTTTCTCAGTTGTTTGTTTTTTTAAAATGTGTACAGGTTTGTGTTTTTTTTAATGAGACTTACTTTACTCTTCCCTTTATGTGTTTACTAAGCAGACAATAATTTGCAGGCTGAGTCTGAGAGTGGGTTAATCCCTTTGCAATCTGGGTATAGCTGAGTTTCCACCCTTGGTTCAAATGCTAAGTGAACCTGCATAACCAGCTTCAGGTGCAGTTTAATCTCTAGGCCACTGTTTATTTGTCAAGGCCTCCCTGTGCACTCCTGTAGGTCAAAAGGCACAGAAATGAGAGGTGGCAGAGAGGTCAGCCCCAGGGGAACTGTGGAAACAGCCAGGACTCGGGAGGCTTGGCCATTAGCTCCCTGTGTGGCCAGAGACAGGCCCTGCAGCTCCCTGAGCTTCAGCTTCTATGCCTGTACATGAGGGCATTGGTCCAGAGAACCCTGAAAGACCTCCACTGCCGACCTCCCCGATCTTACATAGGATGTAGATGGTGAATGCTGGGGGAGGGGCAATCCAACTGGTAGGAACAATCATGCCTGGCGTGATCTCACTCAGCGTTTTCTGAATGTTGTTATTGTTAGCTGCAGTTGAGTTGCAGCTCGGGGTCAGACAATTGTGATCCATAGGGATTTTACATTGGCTGATTTTTGGAAGTAGATCTCCAGGCCTTTCTTCCTAGTGTATCTTAGTCTGCAAACTCCCCTGAAACCTGCTCAGTATCATAGCAACACGCAGGCTTCTACTGACAGATGGGCTGTGACTGCAAATGGGGTGCATTGGCAGGGAATTGAACCCAATTCTCCCACATAGAAGGCGAGAATTCTGCCACTGAACTGCCACTGCCCTCTATTTTCTGAATAAAACAACAAAATATATAAATAAACAAAAAAAAAACAAGCAGACCTATTGCTGTCAAGTCGATCCTGACTCACAGCAAAACTGTATAATATTTTCTGAATAGCAATCCCTAATATTCGTTGACTATTTATTAGGTATGGGCTCTTTGTTAAGAAACTTAATTCATTATCAAATGTAATGTTCACATGGCCCTGTGAAATATTTAGTATCATTCTGCAAATTTTTAGATTATAACATTAAAACTCAGTTTAAGTAACCTCTTCAAGTCACACAATTAGGAAGCAGCAAAGTTGGACTACCTCAGTGTTCATATGCACCACGCTGTAACTCTAAGCTAGCTGCTATGGGGTACAATATGGTTTAAAGGACAATGACCCAGGACACAAGGATCTTAATATAAGATAAAATGGTGCATCTGTAATGCCAGCCATTTACCAAACACTATATTAGATGCCTTACATATATCATTGTATTTGATTTCATGTAATTGTCACAACTGCACTGCAAAGAAAACATTTCTACCCCCATTTTTTGATTCAAGAAACTCTCACTCAGAGAGGTTAATAAGCCGACAGTCCCAAATCCAAAATGGACTGCAGCAGAGCAGCAGCCTGTCTGACTGCATAGCTCATTCTCTCCTGGTGCATCTTGTTCCTCCCAACAGGACAGAGGACCCAGGTGAACAGGACCGTAGGGGACACAATAAGGCACTAAGACGTGAGCATGAAGGACACAGAGTATAGAGCAGAGCACAGTGAGGGCTTCTTATGAAGACTTAGCCAGAGGAGCTAGAGAAGAACAATCTCATGAAGAAGGGTATCAGCAGGAGGAACCCAAGGTAAAAAGGTGTGCAGGTAAGCAGGGTGGGCTTTCCAGGCAGGAGAATTAACCTGAACTAAGTTCGGGCTCAAAGCATGACTCTCTCCCACTGCTGTGTCCAAAGACATGGCTTCCCCTTTCCTTCCATACATACAGAGTGACAGAGCAGGTTCTGCAAAAAGAAAACGAAGAACAAAGAAAGTGAGCACTCTTCCTGCCTTTTCCAATACATAATCTTTTAGGCACCCAATGGAGCACAATCAGAAATGCACTAGCATTGTCCTGCCGGAAAATCAGAGATGGTCTCAGACCCAATTCCAGAAAAATCTTTGTCCTTGTCCACACTATAGAGGATAAAAGATGCACATTCCAAGAATTGTGTCCCTAGGATGGGTTCCTGGTTTCTGCCACATGACTACTAACCAAAAAAACCAAACCAGTTGACATCAGTGAATTCTGATTCATAGCAACCCTATAGTGCCATGGCTACTAGACTAGAGGAATTTGCCAGAACACTTTACAAAGGGCAGTAATTACTCTGTAAGGTAGAAGCCAATCCTTCTGGAGAGAGTAGAGTAGGGCATGGAGTCCCTGGGTGGGGCAAACAGTTAACATGCTCAGCTGCTAACAGAAAGTTGGAAGTACGAGTTCACCCAGAGACACTTCAGAAGAAAAGCCTGGAAATCTACTTCAAAAGAGTCAGTCACTGAAAACCCTGTGCAGCATGTTCTTTTCTGACATACATGAGGTCGCCATAAGTTGGAAACAACTCCAGGACAAATGGATTGTTTTTGTTGTTGTTGTTTAGAGTGGGACATTTATGCCACTGAGATCAAGAGAATTTATTTAGCTGAGAAGGCAGACGTATTAGCAAGGGACATGCCAAACTATTTTTATATGACTGATGTAAGTCAGTAGCATAAGCTTCTATTCTTCTGTTAGAATACCATTTCACATTCTGGTCAACTACTGTATTCATTTGAGGAACTGTATTTATTTAGACAAATAATTTAGTAAATTGTTTTTAAAGTGTAAAAACAATAACCACTATAGCTCTTCCTATACTGAAGCATTTTATTCAATCCTGGTCTTAATGTTGGGATTCTTGGTACTTAATTTGAAGGAAATGTTATAATCAGGGGTTCTGACCATTTTTGCCCACTTGATTTGTACTAATTCAATATGTCTTGTTAAATATCTGAAGAGGACAGGAACAGAATGCCAGAAGGCCTTCTTAAATAGGCCTGATAGCATCCTCAACCCCTACGTGTTTGTCAGTTTGTCATACCGTGGGGGCTTGCATGTTGCTGTGATGCTGGAGGCTATGCCACCTGTATTCAAATGCCAGCTGAAAGAACTGAAGAAAAGATTCAAGCCTCCAGTTGCAATAGTGAAGGGTTCTATGGGGAAAATATTAAACAACGCAGGAAGCATCAAAAGAACATGGAAGGAATACACAGAGTCACTGTACCAAAAAGAATTGGTCAACATTCAGCCACTTCAGGAGGTAGCATATGATCGGGAATTGATGGTACTGTAGGAAGAAGTCCAAGTGGCACTGAAGGCATTGGTGAAAAACAAGGCTTCTGGAATTGACAGAATACCAATTGAGATGTTTCAACAAACCAGTGCAGCACTGGAAGTGCTCACTTGTCTATGCCAAGAAATTTGGAATTCAGCTACCTGGCCAACTGACTGGAAGAGATCCATATTTATGTCTATTCCCAAGAAAGGTGATCCAACTGAATGCGGAGATTATCGAACAATATCATTAACATCATATGCAAGTAAAATTTTGCCGAAGATTACTCAAAAGTGGCTGCAGCAGTATATCAACAGGGAAATGCCAGATATTCAAGCCAGATTCAGAAGAGGACATGGAATGATGTCAGATAGATCCTAGCTGAAAGGAGAGAATACCAGAAAGATATTTACCTGTGTTTTATTGAGTATGCAAAGGCATTTGACTGCGTGGATTTTAACAAATTATGGATAACATTGCAAAGAATGGGAATTCTAGAACACTTAATTGTGCTCATGAGGAACCTGTACATAGATCAAGAGGCAGTCAAACGAAACAAGGGAATACTGTGTGGTTTAAAGTCAGGAAAGGTGTGGGTCAAGGTTGTATCCTTTCACCATATCTATTTAATCTGTACGCTGAGCAAATAATTTGAGAAGCTGGAGTATGTGAAGAAGAACGGGGCATAAGGATTGGAAGAAGACTCATTAATAACCTGCATTATGCAGATGATACAACCTTGCTTGCTGAGAGTGAAGAGGACTTGAAGCACTTCCTGATGAAGATCAAAGACCACAGCCTTCAGTATGGATTACACCTCAACATAGAGTAAACAAAAATCCTCACAACTGGACAAGTAAGCAACATCATGATAAACGGAGAAAAGATTGAAGTTGTCAAGGATTTCATTTCACTTGGATCCACTTGGATCAACACCCATGGAAGCAGCAGTCAAGAAATCAAAAGACGCACTGCATCGAGCGAATCTGATGCAAAAGACCTCTTTAAAGTGTTGGAAAGCAACGATGTCACCTGGAAGACTAAGGTGCACCTGAAACAAGCCATGGTGTTTTCAATCGCCTCATATGCATGTGAAAGCTGGTTGATGAATAAGGAAGACCAAGGAAGAATTAATGCCTTTGAATTGTGGTGTTGGAGAAGAATATTGAATATACAGTGGACTGCCAAAAGAACAAACAAATCTGTCTTGGAAGAAGTACAACCAGAAAGCTCCTTAGAAGCAAAGATGGCGAGACTTTTCACATACTTTGGACATGTTATCAGGAGGGATCAGTCCCTGGAGAAGGACATCATGCTTGGTAAAGTAGAGGGTCGGCAAAGAAGAGGAAGACCCTCAACGAGATGGATTGACATGGTGGCTGCATCAATGGGCTGAAGTGTAACAGCTATTGTGAGGATGGTGCAGGACCAGCAGTGTCTCCTTCTGTTGAACATAGGGTCTCAACGAGTTGGACGGGACTTGAGGGCACCTAACAACAACAACAAGCATCCTCAAAGGTCTATTTATGACAAGTCACCTGGCATTTGGCATCATGAAGACTGGGGACACAAATAATAGTTACTAAAGGACCATATCAGAGCCCCCAGGTCTTTGTCATCCTGCCTGAGGCTCTCAGTGTTGGGATGCTGGGAAGCAATTGCTTTCTCTCCCTCCTTTCCTCCTCCTCCCAATCTGCTACCTCCACTGCTCTCCTTCCCTGCTCTCACATACCCATTGCCTACTTTCTGTCTCTTCTTTTGAGACTCTAAACTGCACAGAATAGCCTTTCCTGACCTTACACCTGCCCTTGGCAAGATGCTCAGAAACAATAATGATGTGTCCTGAACCCCAAAAATCCCACCCAGAATGAAAACAAAAGTGGCATTTCTTTTTCTAAAATAAAAGAGAATAGACATAGCACAACACATGAGCATAAGCTTGGATTGGGGGCAATTGCAAGGGGTGGGAGTAAAATAAATCACAGAGGCACAAAGTGAGGAGGATAAAGAGCAGGGGTAAAAGAGAGAGAGAGAAGGGCAACTGTAAACAACTGCAAATTTGAAGGTGAAAAAGCTATTCAGTTTTAGTTTAATTTGAATTGTTAAGTGTAATGAGATTAAAGTTTTCAAATTTTTTATTTGTATTTATTCTTTTGCAAATTGTCCTCTCATATTCTATGCACATTTTCTATTATATTTCTTATGCTTTATGACTTTTTAAAACATAATGTGCCGTATTTTGAAGTTTACCTCAAATAAGATTTTTCTTTTAATGTTGCTTGTAATGTTTTTGATCTCAAAGTTTTAAAATTGTATATATTTTAATGTTTTGAGATTTCCATTATTATTTTTCCCTTTACTTTGATATTTAGAACCATTTTTCTTCTTATAATAGCAGATAAATCTTTACTTGTATTTTCTTGTGCACCTTTTACATTTTTTTAAATATTTTAATATTTAATCCTTCTGTAATTTCATTTAGATGTAGTACCTGGCAACTAAGAGTCACATACTTCTTGTCCGACGTGATCCAGTGCCTCATAAGAGTCAATGCAGCACTTACATATTACCATGCTCTAAGTCAATGCACACTTAGTTATTTCATCAAAAATGAAATGAACACATACAGCTTTTTTTTTTATTATGGTTGTATATATATGGAGCTCTAGTGGTACAGTGGTTAAGAGCTTGGCTGCTAACCTAAGGGTTGGCAGTTTGAATCCACCAGCCGCTCCTGGGAAACCTTATAAGTTGGTTATATATATATAAATCATTGCCATCGAGTAGATTCTGACTCAGAGTTGCTATGAGTTGTTTATATATGTGTGTGTGTGTGTGTATGTGTACATATACATACAAACTATTGCCGTCGAGTCAATTGCCACTCACAGCAACCCTATAGGACAGAGTAGAACTGCCCCATAGGGTTTCCATGGAGTGGCTGGTGGGTTCAAACAGCAACCTTTTGATTAGCAGCCAAGCTCTTAACCACTGTGCCACCAGGGCTCCGTATATATACATATAAACATAAGATTTGTCATTGTAACCATTTTCAAGTGTACAATTCAGTGGCATTAATTATATTCACAATGTTGCACAACCATCACCATTTGTTTCCAAAACCTTTTCATCACCCCAAACAGAAATTGTACCCATGTAAGCCTTAACTTCCCATTTCCTACCTCCTAAGCTCATGGTGGAAACCCTGGTGGTATAGTGGTTAAGAGCTATGGCTGCTAACCAAAAGGTCAGCAGTTCGAATCCACCAGGTGCTCCTTGGAAACCCTATGGGGCAGTTCTACTCTGTCCTATAGGATCACTATGAGTCAGAATCGACTTGACGGCAATGGGTTTTTTTGTTTGTTTTTTTTAAGCTCGTGGTAATCACTAATCTACTTTCTGCCTCTATGTATCTGCCTATTCTAGATATTTCATATAAATAGAATCATACAATATTTGTTTTTGTGTCTAGTTTATTTTACTTAGCTTAATGTTTTCATAGTCCATCCATGTTGGAGACTTTTATTTGTTTCTTGCCTAATTGTTCTGGCTGGAACTTCAAGTACAGTGTTGAATAGCAGTGGTATCTTGTTTCCGATCATAGGTCTTTCACCATTGAGTGTGATGTTAGCTGTAGGTTTTTCATAAGTACCCTGTTATGGATTGAATTGTTATCCCCCAAAATATGTGTTGAAATCTAACCCAGTACTTGTAAACATAGCCCTGTTTGGAAATAAGGGTTTTCTGTTATTATGTTAATGAAGTAAAACTAGAGTAGAGTGGATCCTAAACCTAATCATTCCTAAATAGTGTCTTATAAAAAAAGAACAGAATAGACATAGAGGCACAAACACAGAGGGAAGAGGCCATGTGAAAACAGATATACATGGTAGATACATTTACAAGCTCAGGAACTCCAACGATTGCTGGTAGCTACTGGAAGCTAAAATAGACAAAGAGGACCTCCCCCTGGAGCCATATCCTGAATTCAGACTTCTAGCCTCCTAAGCTGTGAGGAAATAAATTTCTGTTCTTTAAAGCCACCCACTGGTATCTCTTGTTATGATAACACTAGGTAATTAAGACATGCCTTTTACTATATTGATTAACTTTCCTTCTATTCCTAGTTAATGGATTGTTTTTATCATGAAAAGATGTTCTATTTTGTCAAATGTTTTTTCTGCATCAAGTGATATGATCTTTTTTTTTCCCTTCATTCTATTAATGTGGTATATTACACTGATTTTCTTATGCTGAACTACCTTTGCATTCCGGGAATAAAACCCACTTTGTCATGGTGTATAATCCTTTCAATATGCTGTTGGATTTGGTTTGCTAGTACTTTGTTACAGATTTTTGCATCTGAATTCATAACAGACATCAGACTATAGTTTTATTTTCTTTTGGTGTCTTTATCTGGCTGTAGTATCAGAGTAATGCTGGCCTCATAGAATGAGGTGTTCCTTCCTTAAGAAGTGTTCCCTCCTCTTCTAATTTTTGAAAGAGTTTGAGAAAGATCTGTGTGTTTAGTAGAATTAACCAGTGAAGCCATTTAGCCATCTGATCCTCAGTATTTCTTTATTGGGAGGCTTTTGATTATTGATTCAATCTCTTTATTTGTTATAGGTCTGTTGAAATTTTCTATGTCTTCTTGAATCAACTTAGGTAATTTGTGTTTCTACGAATTTGTTCCTTTCATCTAGATTACCTAATTTGTTAGTGTATAAATTGTCTGTAGTATTCTCTTACAATCCTTCTCTTTTTCTCTATGAGCATTAGTAATTTCCCCACATTCATTTCTGATTTTAGTTACTCGTACCTTCTCTCTTTTTTCTTTGTCAGTCTAGCTAAAGGTTTTTCAATTGCATTAATCTTTTCAAAAAAATCAACTTTTGTTTCAGCTGCTTTTCTATTTTTATCTATTCTCTATTTCAATTATATCTTCTCTAATCTTTATTATTTCTTTCTTTCTGCTAGCTTTGGGAACACATATAGCTTTGATGAGTTTTAACAGACCACATTAAGTTTATCTTTCTAGCAAGAATATAGTAAGAATTTATTTGAAATAAGTTGGTGCTAAAGTGTTCTAATTATTTATAATGTTTTGCTACTGAAAGTAAAAGAAAAGAAAGGAGATATTTTAAAAATCATGCCCTATAGGTTTAAATGCTGGGAAATCCTTGTTTATTCTAGGCTAGACCTTCCTACTCAAAGTGTGGTTGGCTGACCAACAGCGCTGGCATCGCCTGGGAGCATTACAACTGGGGACTCTCAGGCCTTGCCCCGAACCTGCCGAATTTCAGAATCTGCAATTTCATGAGATTCCCCAGGAGATTCCTAATCACAGAAATATCTGAAAAGCACTACTCTATTCTAGACCTTTTCATTTCAATTTCAGCTCTCAAATGGGTCAATACTGTGCCAGCAGTGGACCTATTTGAGAAAAATTATTTCTACAGAGCTCCTCAGACTTAGAGAGAACTCAATCTCCTTTCACGTTAGAGAGAAAAAAAATGAAACAAAAAGCTCAATATAAATAAAAAATTTAGAGTCAGATTTCAATATGTTTTCAGGGCTACAAAGAAATGACTGTGTCATTGTGGCAGGCTCCGAAGGAAAGCAGCACTCCATCCCCCCTGTGCCCATGCATGAAGCTAATCCACTTCACCAAATCCATTCTGATTGCTACAGTCCCATTTACCAGTTTGGAACTCTCTCAGGCCAGGTGAATTCTGGCAAATGTTATATACTTTATGATGTGAATTCTCTATAATCCCAGCCAGCAATTCTACTTCTAGATATCAACTCCAGATACATTCTTATGTTTTAGTACATCAAAACATACTCATTACAACCTCCGAGGTTCACTGTTCAGCCTGGGAGTGGACAGCCCCATAAAACCAAATGAGACTAACGAGGTCTAGGAGTCCAGTGACAAGGGCCAGAAAGCAGAAGGGGACAAGGAAGCTGGTGATAGGGAACCCAAGGTTGAGTAAGGATA
>NW_004444125.1:1610255-1646415 GCF_000243295.1 Trichechus manatus latirostris | reverse complement strand
GAAGAGCGTAGTCAATGTCACTGAACTGTGCATGTAGAAATTTTTGAAATGGTGTATCTTTGGCTATGTGTATTTTCACCAAAAAAAAAAAAAAAAGAGGTTGAGAATTTAGAGGGTTGATATGTTGTGGGGTTGTTAACCAATGTTATAAAACAACATGTGTACTTCTGTTTCATGATAAACTATTTGTTCTGTAAGCCTTCACCTGAAGTACAATAAAAAATAAAAAAAAATTTAAAAAAAACATACTCATTACAGCATTGGTTCTAATAATAATAAAAAAAATAAGATGCAACATAAATGTCAATTAGCATGAAAATGGACCAATAAATTGTGGTATGTTTACATAGTAGAATAGTACACATTATTTTAAACATACAAACTTCACACATTGACAGGGATAATTCTCTAAAGTATAATATTAAAATAAAGCATTGTGTATAAAATATGAAACGATTGAAGTGAAGTTTAAAAACCTACAAAATAACACTTTATAATGTGTATGAATACATACAGAAATAGAAAATAAAATCATTGATTGGAATGATGAATGTTGAATTAATGGTTATGACAATCAGGGAAAATACATAGATGTTTTTATATTACAGACATATCTCAGAGATATTGTGGATTCAGTTCCAGACTGCCACAATAAAGTGAATATCACAATAAAGTGAGTCACAAGAATTTTTTGGTTTCCCGGTGCATATAAAACTTATGTTTATACTATACTGTAGTCTATTAAGTGTACAATAGCATTATGTCTAAAAAAAGAATGTACATACCTTAATTAAAAACACTTTATTCCTAAAAAATGCTAACCATCATCTGAGCCTTCAGTATGTCATAATCTTTTTGCTGGTGGAAAGTCTTGCCTTGATTTTGATGGCTGCTGACTGATCAGGGTGGTGGTTGCTGAAGGCTGGAGTGGCTGTGGCAATTTCTTAGAATAAGACAACAATGAAGTTTGCCAATGCAACTGACTCTTCCTTTCATGAAAGATTTCTCTATAGCATGCAATGCTGTTAGATAGCATTTTACCCACAGTAGAACCTCTTTCAAAACTGGAGTCAAGCATCTCAAAACCTATTGCTGCTTTATCAACTAAATTTATGTAATATTCTAAATCCTTTGTTGTAATTTTAACAATGTTCACAGCATCTTCACCAGGAGCAGATTTCATCTCAAGAAACCACTTTCTTTGCTCATCCATAAAAACCAACTCCTCTTCTGTGACAGTTTTACCATGAGATTGCAGCAATTCAGTCATATCTTCGGGCTCCACTTCTAATTCTAGTTCTCTTGCTATTGCCACTACATCTGCAGTTATTTCTTCTGCTGAAGTCTTGAACCCCTCACAGTCATCCATGAGGGTTGGAATCAACTTCTTCCAAACTCCTGTTAATGTTAATATACTGACCTCCTCCCATGAATGATGAATGTTCTTAATGGCATCTAGAATGGGGAATCCTTTCCATAAGGTTTTCAATTTAGTTTGCCTAAATCTATCAGAGGAATCACTATCTATGACAGTTATAGCCTTATGAAATGTGTATCTTAAATAATAAGTCTTGAAAGTTGAAATTACTCCTTGATCCATGGGCTGCAGGATGGATGTTGTGTTAGCAGGCATGAAAACAACATTACTCTCCTTGTGTATCTCTGTCAGAGCTCTTGGGTGACCGGGTGCATTTTCAATGAGGAATAATATTTTGAAAGGAATCTTTTTTTCTGAGCAGTAGGTCTCAACAGTGGGCTTAAAATATTCAATAAACCATGTAGTAAATAGATGTGTTGTCATCCAGGCTTTGTTGTTCCATTTATAGAGCACAGGCAGAGTAGATTTAGCATAATTCTTAAGCGCCCTAGGATTTTCAGAATGGTTAATGAGCACTGGCTTCAACTTAAAGTCACCACCTGCATTAGCTCCTAATGCATGAATCAGCCTGTCCTTTGAAATTTTGAAGCCAGGAATCAACTTCTCCTCTTCAGCTATGAAAATCCTAGATAGCATCTTCTTCCAATATAAGGCTGTTTCATCTACACTGAAAATCTGTTGTTTAGTGTAGCCATTTTCATCAATTATCTTAGCTAGATCTTCTGGCTAACTTGCTGCACCTTCTACATCAGCACATGCTATTTCACCTTGCACTTTTATGCTATGGAGACAGCTTCTTTCATTAAACCTCATGAACTAACCTCTGTTGGCTTCAGACTTTTCTTCTGCAGCTTCCTCACTTCTCTCAGCCTTCACAGAATTGAAGGGAGTTAGGGTCTTGCTCTGGATTAGTCTTTGGCTTAAGAGAATCTTGTGGCTGGTTTAATCTTCTATCCAGACCACTAAAACTTTCTCTATATCAGCAATAAGGCTGTTTAACTTTCCTACTATGCGTTCACTGGAGTAGCACTTTTAATTTCCTTTAAGAGCTTTTCCTTTGCATTCGACACTTGGCTAACTGTTTGGAGCAAGATTCCTAGCTTTTGGCCTATCTCAGCTTTCGACATACCTTCCTCACTAAGTTTAATCATTTCTAGCTTCTGATTTAAAGTGAGAGACGTGCAACTCTTCCTTTCACTTGAGCACTCAGTGGCCAATGTAGGGTTATCAATTGGCCTAATTTCTATATTGTCATTTCTCAGGGAATAGGGTGGCCCTAGGAGAGGGAGAGAGATGGGGGAACAACCAATTGGTGGAGCAGTCAGAACACACATAACATTTATTGATTAAGTTGACAATCTTATATCGGTGTGGTTCGTGGCACCCCAAAACAATTACAATAGTAACATCAAAGATCGCCAATCACAGATCACCATAACAGATATAATAATAATGAAAAAGTTTGAAATATTGTGTGAATTACCAAAATGTGATGCAGAGATACAAAGTGAGCACACACTGTTGGAAAAATAGTGCCAATATACTTGCTCAATGCAGGGTTCCCACAAACCTTCAATTTGTAAAAAAAAAAAAAAAAAAAAAAAACCCCATTTGCAAAATGTAGTAAAACAAAGTGCAATAAAACAAGATGTGATGGTTAAGCTTGTATGTTAACTTGGCTGGGCCATGATTTCTCAGTGTATATGTGGTCATTCCCATGACTGAATCTGCTGTGAGCAGCCAATCAGTTGAAAGGGAGTTTCCTTGGGGGTGTGGCCTGCATCCATTTTGCTCAGTCTGGATCATGCCACTGCCTCCTGTTTGTCTGTCCTCCGGTTCTGGAGACTTGAGCTATCAGCTTATCTGCTGACCATGGGATTTGTCAATCTATGATAGGGAGCCCTGCTCTCCAACCTGCTAATCTTGGGTTCACCAGCCCCTGCAGCTATGTGAATCAGGAGAAGCCTTGCAGTCTTGCCTGCCAACCTTGGATTTGTCAATCTTCACAGCCTGTAAGCAAGAGCCCTGCTCTCTGACCTGCCAACCTTGGGTTCGCCAGCCCCTGTAGCTACGTGAATCTAGAGAAGCCTCTATCCTGATCCACAGACTTGGGACATTCCAGCCTCTACAATCGCATGAGCCGTTTCCTTGATATAAATCTCTCTCTATATATATTTATATGATTTACTGGTTTTGCTTCTCTAGAGAACTCAGCCTAAGATACAAGGTATGCCTGTATTCCTTATTTTTATCTTCATGTTTCACAATAAAAAAGAAGTTGGTGATTTCCAACTGATAAAGGAAACAAGCCACAGAACAGCCACAAAGTCAAAACAAGTATCCATAGAATTTCTGTATTTTGTAAGTTATAGTTATTAAAGAAATAAAACACTTTAGAGTTATTTTTAACCTAATAATAATTACTTTTTCAACTGGATGATGATCACATTACCTCCTAGTCCCTGCATCTTGTCCTCATTCACTCTGCTCCTTGTATGAATCAAGACTGATTTATAGAAATTTCTCAGAGTACAAATTCCACACAAATTTAACCAAATTCAGAATTTTGTCTTTGGTTTATGTTGTCAGAAGGAAATATCTCTTAGGGTATACTTTCATTAGGAAACAAATTCCATGCCGGTTGATAGCATGAGCCTTTGGATCATTGTCCCATCACTTGTGAGCTATATGATGTTGGAGGAGGTACTTAACCTTATTGAGCCTAGGTAGAAATAATAGTCCACCTAGACTAATAGAGTTATTGGGGTATTAATTAAGATTTAATAAGATTAAATAATACTGTATTTAGCTCACAGCAGTGTCTAATATATTAAGGCTAATAATGATGATGATAGAAAGAAAGAATTAAAACTGTGAAGAGTCTATGCTCTATAAGTTTTCATTCATCCAGGACTGTGGTATCTGAGGATACACATAATCCATTTTATAATCTAAATAAACAAGGCACCGAAACAAAATATTGCAGTGATGTGGCTTTTGTTCCAAAGTAAAGACATGCCAAGGAAGATACATAGTACTTTTCTAGCTTCTCCTTTTGATTTTGAATACATTTTCTCCTTGCCCTATCCTTAGTATAGGTACACTTGGGTTCTGACAAAAGATTTGTCTTATTGACCTGCTATTAGTTTTGGGGCAATTGTTGAAAATAAGAGCCCTAAAGCAATATTAAAAAAAAAAAAAAAACCTGAGGTTTGTCTGGAATGAGTTTTTTAAAACTTGAAATTTGATCGCATTTTTCAACATGAAGTCTTCAAAATAAATTTGGAAGAGGTAACCTAGGTTTTGCCCTGGGACACATTGCCCTGGGTGTGAAGTTTTAAATAAGAAATGCACAAGACCATAAACATTATTAGCAACACCCTTCACCCCCACACCTACCCTCTACACATAACTCCTTCTCAGCAACTATGGAATAAGCTTATTCTCGGCCTCTGCCAGCCCCATTGGCTATCAACGGAGCCGTGGGTATGATTCGAGTTGGAAAACCAAGGGCCGCATCATGGTGCCAGCTGGCTGAGTACCTCTGTGTGTAGGATTCAGGGTGGGGACTTCCTATATTTCCTCTCCACTCTGCCCCTCACTGATCAATGGCCATATTTCATGCTGTCTCCCACCCCTTTTCCTGCTTCATACCCCAACGGTAGTTTTGTCTCTGACATGAATGAGTCTTTTCCTTCCCTTTCCCCAGAATATAAAGAAATCATACAAATGACAGTATGATCTAATATCTCAGAGCTTCACTCTGAGAAAGTGAATCAGGGCACTGCATTTCTGAAAGCAAATGGAACTTCGGAAACTGGCAAAAGACAACAGTATTAGAACAGAAACAAATCTTCATATTCACGTTTTGATGTCACACATAGTGCCTCTCAGTTTGCAGTTACAGGCACATGTGAAGATTTTGTAACCAGGGGGTGTCAGGCAGCTCATATATGTAAGAACAATGTATGCCTGGAGGACAGGGAGCTATGGTCTCAGTCCTGCTTGGTCATTGTCGTCTCTTTACTATGTTTCGAGAAAAGAGTTCTGGAAATGAAGGAGTCCTTCTACTTGCAAAGCTGTCCAAAATTCTGAGTAATTGATGTTTTCCTGAGAAAATAACCATGGAAAAAGACCTAATCCCTAGCAATACAAAGTTGGACATGGCCCACAGAACTGAGAGAGATGTGGAAATGAATAGCAGTGGGAGAGAAAGCCAAATGCTCATTACTTGCAGCAATGAATTTAATAGTGGCCTTGGTAGTGCATGGGGGAAGAGGGAGTAGAATGGAGATGGGGTAGGAGTAGACATGGACCTCTGTTAGTTCTAGCCCTGAAATTGGTTATAGGAAAATGACATTTTAGGATCAAGAAAGGAAGATAGGGAAGGAGAATTGGGCCTGGCAAGTAGAGGAGGAGGTAAGAAGCACTGACCCAGAAATATACATAGAGAAATTAATGAATTTCCACACTGGAAAACGTTTTGTCCATTTTTGTTCTGATTAAAAAAGTAAGCACAGTCTTTAACAAATGGTGCTGGTGAAACTGGATGCCCATTTGTAAAAAAATGAAACAGAACCCATACCTCACACTATACACAAAAGCTAACTCAAAATGGATCAAAGACCTAAATACAAAACATAAAACTATAAAGATCATGGAAGAAAAAAATAGGGACAATTCTAGGGGCCTTAATATATGGCAAAAATAGAATACCAAACATAACTAAAAATGCACAAACAGCAGAAGATGAACGAGATAAATGGGACCTCCTAAAAATTAAATACTTATGCACATCAAAAGACTTTTCCAAAGGAGTAAAAAGAGAAACTACAGACTGGGAAAAAATTTTGGCTGCAACATACCCAAAAATGGTCTAATTTCTAAAATTTATAGAAAACTTCAACACCTCGACAACAAAGAGACAAATAATCCAATTAAAAAATGGGCAAAGAATATGAACAAACACTTCACCAAGGAAGACATTCAAATGACTAACAAACACGTGAAGAAATGCTTGCAATCATTACCAATTGTTGTTGTTAGGTTCCGTCCAGTTGGTTCTGACTCATAGTGACCCTATGTACAACAGAACAAAACACTGCCTGATCCTGCGCCATCCTCACAATCATTGCTATATTTGAGCCCACTGTTGCAGCCACTGTGTCAATCCATCTCATTGAGTGTCTTCCCCTTTTCATTATCCATTAGAGAGACGCAAATTAAAATGCAAATCAAATCAAGATGCAAATCAAAACTACAAGGAGATACCATCTCACCTTGACATTACTGGCACTAATCAAAAAAACAGAAAATAACAAATGTCGGAGAGGTTGTAGAGAGATTGGAACTCTTATACGCTGCTGGTGGGAATGTAAAATGGTATAGCCACTATGGAAAAATAGCATGGTGCTTCGTTAAAAAGCTAGAAATACCATATAATCCAACAATCCCATTCCTAGGTATATACCCTAAAGAAATATACCCTAAAGAAATGAAAATTACACAAACAGTCATATGCAGCGTTATTCACAATAGCAAAAAGATGGAAACAACCTAAATGCTCATAAACAGACAAATGGATTAATAAACTGTCATACATACACACAGTGGAATACTACACAACGATAAAGAGTATTAACAAATCCACAAAACATCTCACAACATGGATGAATTTGGAGGAGATTATGCTGAGTGAAATAAGTCAATCACAAAAGGACAAATATTTTAAGAGACCATTATTATAAGGAAACAAGAAAAGGTTTACAACCAGAAAAAAAAAAAATTCTTTGATGGTTACCAGGGTTGGGAGAGGGAGGGAGGGAAAATTACCAAATAGATAGGAGACACGTGTTAATACTGGTGAATGGAAAGGCAATACACAATATGGAGAAAGTCAGCAAAACATGACCAAAGCATGGGAGGACACTGAGAGGAACACAAGGACAAAGGGCAACTATAGTAATTACTACAGCATAAGACAATCTTGTTATGATAGTGTTAACAAACACTAATTTACGGATCATACTTAGATATGCCAAGAGGTATGGGAGAGTGTAAGGGAACACACCCACCTGCAGATACAGGTATGGTGGTGCATATTTCTACATGCATAACTGTAGGTGCTGCTTATATGTTAATATAGACAATAGAGCACACAAGGGCCACCATCACGGCAACTTCTTCGACAACCAACACCTCAAAGGATGAAGTTCTTAGGCTCGAAGGTGAGGGTCCACAGACTCAGGGGACATTATGTCAATTGGCACAATGTAGTGCATAAAGACAAAGTTCTGCATCCTACTTTGGTGAGTAGCGGCTGAGGTCTTGAAAGCTTGCAAATAGCCATCTAAGATACAATAACTAGTCTCTTACTGTCCAGAGCAAAGGAGAGTGAAGGAAAGCAAAGACTCAAGGGAGAAATTACTCCAAAAGGCTAATGGGCCACATGAACCATAGCGTACACGACCCCGAGACCAGAAGAACTAGATGGTGCCCAGCTACCACTATGGACCGCTCTGACTGGGATCGCAACAGAGGGTCCCAGACAGAGTGGGAGAAAAATTGTAGAACAAAAAATCAAATTCACAAAAAAGACCAGAATTAATGGTCTGACAGAAACAAGGAACCCCTGAGACTTGGCCCAAAGACATTCTTCTGAACTGGAATTGAAGCCATTCCTGGTGACCATCTTTCAGCCAAACCATAGGCAGGCCCATAAGATAAGCAATAGAAGCATGCTCCTTAGAACAATCAATTATACAAGATCAAAAGGACATTTGCCCCAAAGTAAAGATGAGAAGGCAGGAAGGGGTAGAAAATCAGGACGAATGAAACAGGGGAACTAGGACAGAAATGGGGATACATTGTGGGGAATGAAACCAATGTCATGGAACACTTCCTGCACCAACTATTGAATGGGAAACTAATTTGCTCTATAAATATTTACCTAATGCACAATAAAAAATTATATAAAAAAAAAGTAAGCAGTTGCCAAGGATAAGGTGTCAAGCAGACTTCCTACAAGTAAAGAGCTTTCCTAATAAATTATGTACTCAGTAAAAGGAATTGCATTTTACATGCTATGGCCTCACTTCACAGTTTTACAGATTTCTTTAATCCCAACTATAATTTTCCAGGTTTTATATGAGCTGTTGACACTGTGTACTGGTGGTGGCTGGTGAAATTTTACTTTTTCCAGGGTTTCTAATCTACAAATGGTAGCTAGTGAGGAAGGAACAGGACTGCAGTGGTGGTTGTGGCTGAAATCTTTATGATTCCAAGTCAAAATGAACATGCCTTGAAACATTCAAACCTCCCTTTTCTTCATAATTCTTTAAACTGATCTCATCAAGAAATGCATTATCACTTCAAATTTTCAGAAGGAATCTAAGCAAATTGAAAATTCAGAAGGGACTAGTAAAGCAAGTTTGAAGAAGTCCCTTCAACATGCACTAAACATTCCTTGGTTAAAGCCATCAGTATGGTTAAAGAGAGTGTTAGGAATTTTCCAAGATTTAAAAAAAAGAAAATTTTTGGATGACATTCCTGAATTCTAAAAAGTTTAATGGTAAAATATGAAATAAAATGTTTCCTAGATTTAAGATGTTGAATATGATGCTTCAGTTCAAAGGCACATCTGGAAAAGAACAGATTCAGAAAATTAAATTCACTGCATTTTCATGGTGGTTTGAGAATTTTTTTTTCAGCAAGGACTAAATGGATATTGGGAAGCAACAATAAAAATGTGCACCTCAGGCTCAGATTCTAGCACAGGTAGTTTACTGGGTAATATACCTCTATGAGCTGAGGGATCAGGCTTCCAACCTCAATGGCTTCTATAGGAGGGCAGCATTAAATCAAAACCCCACAGTTAGTATGTGTGAACATCCCAGATTTTTTGTGGAAAATTGTAAGCACATGGTTTCAGTAGTACTCCTCCAAGCTGTCTTCCCTGAGACAATGAAAGGTCAGTTAATTAAAAGAGACCAGAACCCAATTTTCAGCTCTGAACTGCTTTGATGAGTGATTTTGAGCAAGTCATTTCCTTTTGGATCTTGGTTTCTATGTCTGTAAAATAAGCTGATAGTCATGGACTACTTCTAAGTTCCTTCTAAATCTAAAACTACATGACTAGAAATAATGTGTTTATCTTAAAATTCGTATCAATACAATCCCATCTTCCCTAGAATCAGACTTAAACAGTTTTTGAGAACTAAAACTATAAAGAACCTGAGAAATGATCTAACTTACATCCCCTCATCCTACTTGTAAAGAAACTGACCACTGTGTTCATTGGCTTCACTCCCTGGTACTGTTGAAATATTTGGTTGTTTCAAGTCAATGCAGAAATGCAACTCCTTCTGAATCTGAAAAATCCAGTTTCATGTTCCCTTACTTTAGAGTAATGTAATTTACTGTCAGAAAAAATACAAATGCAAATTGTAGTAGAAATAAGATATCCACCTAAAGTTAAGATGGGGGTTTCAGTATAATAAAATCAAATATTCCTGCATATATCCCAAATGTGGGACTTGGGAAGAATCTAGACAGTGTCTCAGCTATGAGGCTTGATCTACAGTGGAGTCCTGGGGCCTGGGCTTAGATAGTTGATAGAGTCATGTTTAAGAAGAAATGCTGATAGTAAAAACAGGAGAAACTGTATCTAACCATATGTTTTAAGGATTGTGGTGGAGCCAAAAACTAGGAGATATGGGGATAGAATGAAGAGCAAGAAGCCAACAGGAACAAAAGAGGAGAGTGGCTATTACCAGAATAATTGAAGGGCACAAGATTTCTTTTTATTGAAGCTGACATCATGAGCCAAGATTTTTAAAGATCAACTTTAAAATTCAAGGTCAAGGTAGACAAGGGTGATGATGGTGCATGGCTGCCCAAAATATTTATTCTTTTGTTTTTCTTATCATACTTTTAGAAATTAATTAACATGTCTAGTATTGTGGTCTGACAGTGTCTTTTAAATCTTTTAGTGTCAAATAACTTTGCAGATGCTTGTGTCTTCTCTCTCTAGCTCTTAGATGGTTTTATTGGTTGTTTTTCCATTTGCTCACTCATTCACCTTTCCAAAATCATTTACTCAGTATCTATGACATGACAGATAGAAACATATGAATTGGGGATACAGAAAGAAGTTAAAAGAAGTCTCCTAATCTCAAGGCATTCACATTCTAGAGGTCAGACAGATAGATAAATAAATTATATTTTCCTTGGTATCCTCCACAGTAAACTGTATAAACCTGGGTGCTAATAGGCACTTAGAAAGCATTTGCTGGAGGAATGACTCAATAGATATAAGTATGAAGGGTTGGGCATAGTGGATACACATTTGGTCAATAAGCCACTAAGGGTCACAGTTCGAATTTTGGAGGAGGTATCTTTCAGACAAAATCAAACCAAGCCCTGATTCCTGTGGTTATAAAGTTAAGGGTTTGTTTTCCCAAGTATGGTTTCATTTTCATGAAGAACAGATCCATGGTGGATGTTTCAAGAAATCCATAACATCTAAGGTTAATGTCAGAGAGGTTAACCAGTCATGACCCACTTCCTAAGAGAGTCCCCTGTTACCTGTGTCAGACCGGAATCCTGGGTGGGTGAAATGGGATTAGCCATCGTGGCCATCATACATTCATTTAAGCAGGTGCTAGCCATCTCCTGTACTCTTTTCGTAACACTGAAAGTTGTTGAAATCTCCTGTGTGCATGTTCCCCAGCAAATAGGGTCACAGTGGCAAAAGAAAAGAGCTTCAAAGGTACAAGCCAATTACTTTTCACCTACCCAAACCCTCTATCACACCTATGCATGGACCTTCCCTGGGGTGACTTCTCTGATCTTCCCTTTAGGCGAGAGTGTAAAAGAAAACCAGGCTTTGCTGAGGGTAGCAACAATTCTTGAAATGGCCTATGTGGGCTGCTAATTCTGTAATAGTACCCGCTTTCCAGAGAAGGTGGTGAGATATTGACAACCTGCTAAAATAATGCAGTGTAGGATTCAGGAAGCCCTGCCTTTCCCACAGTTTCTCCCAATACAAGAACAAAAGGACCAGGTGACAGCAGAGGTACGAATCGAGCTGCTGAGCCAGCACCAAGACCAAGCAAAGGGAATTCTCCGGTTTAGTTAGGCTTTAAAATATCTCTGGGCTGAATATAACACAATCTTTCCATCAGACTCAGTTCTGCACTTAAAGATAAAAGTGTCACTCACAAGTCAGCAGGTACTGGTGTCTGTCAAGAAGCCAAATAACACTTCTTTGAAATATGGACTCCAAGCTTTGCCATCTACCTCATTCCCACCAGTTTCCCAACCTAAGATTCTGAAGTTTAAATAATTCATAACTGAGTCAACTGCAATTCAGAGAGCATGTTCCTTGACTGAATGGAGGAATAGATATTAGCCACTTATTGGAATAAACATACCCTGAATCATCCATAGCCCATAACACTGTAGCAAAGACTACAATACTCTCAAGGAACAAAACCAGGACTTAGAATCACAGGATTCCCCACAGATATCATGTGTCACCTCCCTCAGCAAATCCCAGGTTCCTGAGGCTGGATTTTTTAGTAGGTTTTTTCTCTAATCCAGTGTCCCATGAGCTGTTCATCACTGAAACTGGAAGAGTCAGTGCTGATTCCTTCACTCTCGGGAAGTGATAGTCAGGGGAGATACCATAGGTATTTGTTTAGAAAATGTGATCTGGTGCAGGCCTCTTCAAATGATAATCACTACCCCCTTATATCTAAAAGGACATCACATTTTAGGTTAGATATTGTCCTTTTGAATCCATTACACATTCCAAATCTACACGTTGGTGTGAATATTTTTATCTTGCTTATTTGACTGTGTACTGTATACCTGGCATTATCTATGTGTTATACACATGATCCCCAAAATGCTATGAAGATGTATTTTTACAGATGAGAAAACTGAATGTCAGAAAATCCCTAGCGTCTGAAGTTAATGTCACAGAGCTTAATTAACCAGGCATGACCCACTTCCTAAAGGTGTTCCCTGTTCCCTTTGGGATTACAAAGCTAGTTTGTAGCAGAGCTAGACTCCAGTCCAGGCAAATCTGTCTCCACAGATGGTTCTCTTTCCACTAACCATACTGCCCTTCATTTTTCCCAAAAGATAAGATAAAGGAAAGATGGGTACCTTGACAGTTGTGAACTGGAGGAAGATAATAGAGAGAAGTGCTGAAAAATTGGTAGAGAGATTCAGAGCAGGGAAATCTTAATGTAAATTTGTCCTAACATGCAACTTTGGAGCTGGCCCCATGGAGTGGAACAAATATTCATATAACACATTCTGGGAGGAATCGGTGTGTTTTCCCCAGGGTCAGGAAAAACCTAGACTTCATATGTGCTTTTAAAGGCCTGTATTTCAGAAACATCATCTAATTATTCACCTAATCTTATTCATTTATTTATTTTAAATGTCTCTAAGATCCAATTCTCTTTCTATCCCATCTGTCCTTCACTTAGATGAATCTCCTAACTTGTTCTCCTGCACTAACTGCATTGCTTGCAAACCACCTGTAACACTAAAACCAGAAGAGATTTTCTGAAACATAAATCTTATCATGCAATGGCTCTATTTAGAAATTATTAAAAGATCTGGATAACCTGAAGGAAAACCATCAAACTCCTTAGTACGACATACTCTACTCTCCAGTCATGCTAACCTCCATTACTCTGCACTGCTCCACAAGCTTTCCCTCCACCTGCATTCCTTCTCCTCACCATCCACCTCAGCCTAAAAATCACTTCCTCAGGAACCCCCTGAATCTTCAAAAAATCATTACGGTAACCATCTGGAACCCTACCTTCCACTTTGGGGGCTATATTTTTAGAACGGTGTAGAAAGACTGGAATGAGCCCAAAAGATCACAGGCAGTGTGGTGAAAGTTACAAAAACATTTCACATGAAAAATAGTTTAAAAATCTGAAGAGATTAAGCAGGAAAAAAATTGAACTCAGAGACAAAAAAACTAAGAATAAAGAAAGAAATATTAAGGGAAGAAGCAGACTATTGCAGAGATTTGTTGATTATAGCCTGGAGTTTAGAACTAGAATCTGTGTCTGGAATTAGTAGAAAGTCAGATTTAACACATATTTAGGAAAGGTTTCCTTGAGATTAAAGACTGTTGACATAGAAACAAACATTCCGGCAGAAAACTGTGGGCTCCAGTTCTGAAAGTGGGACAGTGGTGGTTCAGCGGTGGCTTTCTCACCTTCCATGAGGGAGACCCAGGTTTGATTACCAACCAATGCCCCTCATGTACAGCCACCAACAATCTGTCAATGGAGGTTTGTGTTTTGCTATTATGCTGAACAGGTTTCAACAGAGCTTCCAGACTAAGAAGGACTAGAAGGAAAGGCTTGGTGATCTACTTCTGAAAATCAGCCAATGAAATGGCCAGATGGATCACAATGGTGGATCTGCAACTGATCATCGGAACGTCACAGGACCATATAGCATTTCGTTCAGTTGGGCGTGGGGCCATCATGAGTCAGAGGGCCTACTTGATAGCAGCTAACAACAACAACAACCAGTTTTGAAGCAAAAGCTAGATAATGCTGTGGAAGAGATTGCTGCAGAAGTTAGGAGGACAAACGCTCAGCTTTTACGAAGGACACTGACCATTATGGCATGACTTAGAGAAATGCGACAGCAATGAGGTGGAGAGAAGGGAAACTAAACCCACTGGAACCTGTTATTTCCTATTGCTAATAACTCATCCATGTACACAGCGTCACTAACAGAATTATCCACAGCACAACCACGTTCATGTGAGCCTAGAGGTTTTTACTTTCTCCAGTTTTATAACTATTTGAGAAATGTATATTGTTAACAAGAATTCCATACCCTCAGCTCTCCAATATTTCTGGGCAAGGAATTTACAAGCAGCATTATTGGGAATATGTGTGAATATTTGGGTTTATGGACGTATTCAATAAAGAAATATTTTTAGATCTAGGCATATTTTTAAATTGGTACATGAAAAGTGTGATAATTCATCCTCTTGTGTTTTAGCACAGGTATTGTTATATTGATCCATGTTAGAACACAGTGCTTATTCAGGACTGCTGTATTGTTGTCTTCTAAAACAGTGGTTCTTATATTTCAGTGTCATAACTCATTCTTGCGCCCAGTTTACTGGTGAGATGAACTACAAGTAATTTGTTATTCATTTTAGGTAAAGTCTAAAATTTGTGAATGATTTAAATTTAGAGCATTTGAAATCAGATTCAAGATCACCCCCAAAATAATGTTACTCTCACTCACTTGTTTTACAATATGCTTTCTTAAGTGAAAAAGAATAGGGTGGAGTTATAGTTAGCACTCAGGAAACTGCATATAACCTCAGGTACATCCGAAAGGAGTGTGTGATGTATGTCGTTATACGTGGTATAACTGAGAAGCTGAGAACTACTTATCTAAAACATTTGAGTATAAATAAAACCCCAAAATAAACCATTGCCATCGAGTCAATTCTGACTCATCGAGACCCTGTAGGACAGAGTAGAACTGCCCCATAGGGTTTCCAAGGCTGTAAATCTTTATGGAAGCAGACTGCCACATCTTTCTCCTATGGAGTGGCTGGTGGGTTCAAACTGCCAACCTTCAGGTTAGCAGGCAAGTGCTTAACCACTGTGCTGCCAAGGCTCCTTGAGTATAAGTAGTATACTGTTTATCCATTGTCCTAAAACTCTCTACATTTGCATGACCTTGGAACTACATGTGATGTAGGAAAAGATGCTAGAACATATTTTTAAGGTAAAGCTTTCAATTATTAATTTCACAAGATAGCTACATATAAATACATTAATCAAAAGCATAAACACAATGCACTGGCTTTTGGAAGAAAAATATGAAAACCATATCATCTGGGGGCACGTGCATACATCAGTAACTTAACTATACTGATTGTCTTAAAAGTTAGAACATCATATGTAATGTCAACTTATTGTCAAATTTCAATAATAGGGATATAAATGTATCTTTGTGTGTAGTAATGGCAGAACATGTAAGCCCTTTGTTAATTAAGTGTATAAATATTTAAGGAATGCTAGTATTCCTCTAAGGAGCCCTGATGGTGCAAGGGTTAAGCTCTCAGCTGCTGAACAAAAGGTCAGCAGTTCAAATCCACCAGCAGCGCCGAGGTGGAAAAGATTGGTGATCTGCTCTCTTAGAGATTACAGCCTAGGAGACCCTATAGGGCAGTTCTACCATCACGTAAGGTTGCAATGAGTCAGAATCAACTCAACGACATACAACAGCAACAGCAGTATTCTTCTGTACAAATATGTGTGCTGCTCTCTGAGAGAGCAAGGGACGATGTGGTGCAAGATGATGTTAGAAAGGCAAGTAGGGGCTAGACCCTGCAGAGTGTTGAAAGCTATATTAAGATTTATCTTTTACTAAAACGAATGTGAAGATACTGAAGTATTTTAAGTGAGATGTAACATGAAAAATTTACATCTCAAAAGTATATTATGGAGGTAGATGAGAGTAGATGTGGGTTAACTAGTTTAGGAAGATTCTACAAAAGTTCAGGCAGCAGATATTAGACTAGAGTAAAGGGAATAGAGACATGTGAATGAAGTGAAAGTATATTTAGGAGGTAAAACTGAAAGTGCTTAGTGAGGAAGCAGTAACATGGAGGATCAAAGAAAGGTAGGGGCTGAGAATGACTCAAGTTTCTGGCTTGCACAACTAGCAGGGGAATGTAAATAAAAGAGCTAGGGAACACAGTGAGAGGATCAGGTTTAGGAAAAAGATAATGAGTTGGGTTTCACATATATGGAGCTTAGGAAATCTGTAAGTCATCCAAGATGAGCTATAAAATAAATATTAAAAAATAAAAAAGTTGTGAAGCTCAAAGGAGAAATTTGAATTAGAGGTAAGTATCAAGTTCCACGGGGCCCTGGTGGAGCAGTGGTTAAGCATTTGGCTGTTAACCAAAAGGTCAACAGTTCGATTCCACCAGCTGCTCTTTGGAAATCCTATGGGGCAGTTCTACTCTGTCCTATCAGATCGTTATGAGTCAGAGTCGACTGTATGGGATTTTTTTTTTTTTTTAAATCAAGTTCCTTTGTTGCATACATCTATCCTTACTCTAATCCTACTCTAATTACTGTTGCTTTAAACACAGTAAGTCTTGACAACAGATATGGTTGTTCTTCAACTTGGTTCTTCATTTCAAAATTGTTTTGACTATTTTAGATCCTCTGCATGTTGGTATGAATTTTACAATCACTTTCTCAATGTCTTCAGTAAAGAACAAACCTGCTGGAGTTTTATAAGTATTGCATTTAATATATAGGTGATCTTGCAGAAAATTGACATCTTAACAAAACTGAGTCTTCCAATTCTGGAGAATGATACATCTCACCATTTATTTAGGTCTTCTTTAATTTCTCTCATTAATGATTTGTAGTTTTCAGTATACAGGTCTTGCCCATATTTTGTTAAATTTATCCTTTTTTTTTTTTTTTAGTATGCTATTGCAAGTGGTAATTTTTAAAGTTTCATTTTCCAATCTTAGTGGCCAGCAAATAGAAAGACAATTGTTTTTTGTATATTGACTTTGTATCCTGAGACATTGCTTACTTGTTTGAGGATTTTTGGGTTGCTTTTGGTAGATTCTTTAAAATCCTCTAAATACATGACCATGTTGTCTATGGAAAAAATACAGATTTATTTTTTCTTTCCCTTATATTTGCCTTCATTTCTCTCTCTTGTTTTAATTACACTAGCTAGAGCTTCCATTCAAATGTTGAATAGCGGTGATTGTAGAGGTTCCTTGCCTTGTTTCCAATCTTAAGCAGAAAGCGGTCATTGTACCACCATGAAGTACGATGTTAACTATAGGTTGTATTTTTGGGTTTTTTCTCCTTTAATATGTTGTTGTTGTTTTTAGGTGATGTCCAGTTGCTTTTGACTCATAATGACCCTATATACAACAGAACCTAAACACTGCCCAGTCCTGAGCCATCCTCACAATCGTTGCTATGCCTGAGCCCATCACTGCAGCCACTGAATCAATCCACCTCGTTGAGGGTCTTCTCTCTTTCACTGACCCTCTATGACCTTCTTAAGATTAAGGAATTCCTGTCTATAGCTAGTTTGCAGAGTTATCATCGATGAGTGCTGAGTTTTATGAAATACTTATTCTCCATATATTGAGATGATCATGTGTTTTCTTCTTTATTTAGTTAATGTGGTATATTACATTGACTGATTTTTAAATGTGAAATCAACTTTGCATTCCTAGTACAATCTCTCTTGATCATGTTATATTATCGTTTTTGTGTATCTCTATATTTTATTTGCCAATATTCTTATTAAAGATTTTTCGTCTACATTTATGAGGCATATCATTCTTTATTTTCATTTACTTAGTCTGGTTGTCTGGTTTTGATATCAACATAATTCTAGTTCTAAAAATGCATTAGGATGTATCTCCTCTCCTTCTAGTTTTTCAAAGAATTTGTGTAAGATTTGTATTATTTCCTCACGAAATGCTTTTATAATCCATCTGTGAATTCATCTGAGCCTGGCGTTTTGTGCCTGTGTGTGTAAAGATTTTTAATTATGAATTTAATGTATTTGTAGTTGTAAGACTATTACTTCTTTTTATAAAAGTTTTCATAATTTGTGTCTTTCAAGGAATTTGTACAATTCATCTAAATTGCTGAATTTATTGCCCAAAATTATCATTTTAATATCTGTAGAATCTGCAATAATATTCTTTTTCATTTCTGATATTGATAATTTGAGTATTCTGTCTCCCTATGTTTTGTGTGTCTGTTTCATTGATTTTCTCTATTGTTAACTCTTAGTCTATTTCACTGATTTTCTTTTTATCTTTATGCTTTCCTTCCTGATACTTACTTTGAGATTAATTTGCTCTCATAACTCCTTAAGTAGATGCTTAGGTTATTGATTTTAAATGTTTGTGTGTTTGTTTATTGATTGACTGATTGCTTTTGCCAGTTTTTTTGCCAACCAACAATACCTTAATTCTAGCTTTTACACTTGTCAAGGCATTTCCTTTAAAGGGGGAAAAGAAAAATTCGCTCCTGTATATATGACATCAAGCTACTGTCAAGTGTTCTTATTCTTCCTTTCGGAGAACTCACTTTAGAATTTCTTGTAGGGCTAATCTGGTGGTAATAAATGAATTCTGCTTTTGTTTATATGGGAACGTCTTCATTTTGCTCTCATTTTTTAATGGTAGTTTTGCCAGATATAATATTCTTGGATGATAGTTCTTTTCTTCAGCACTTTCAGTATGTCATACCACTCACTGCCTTCTTGCCTGCATTTCTATGGAGAAATTAACACTTAATCTTATTGAAAATATGTGATAATTTACTTCTCTCATGCTACTCTCCGAATTTTCTTGTTGTCCTCGGTTTTTGAGAGTTTGATTATAATATTCCTCGATGTGCCTCTCTTTAGATATATCCTATTTGGAGTTAATTGAGCATTGTGGATGTGTAAGTTCTTCTCTTTCATATTTGGGAAGTTTTCTGCCATTATCTCTTCAAAAATTCTTTCTAACCCTTTCTCTCTCTCCTCTTCTGGAATTCCATAATGCATATTCAGTAAAAACTGCAAAAGCCAGAAACAATGGAAACCTGTCAGAGAAGGAAAACTCAAAATATTTCCCATTAAAATGAATGATAGAAAAGCGGTAAGACTGCACCCTGTCAGAGGTTGAAAACTTGTGAGACCCGGTAAAACACGGCAGTCCCATAGAGTTCCAGCTCTCACAGGTTTCACCGTATTATTCCTTTTGATGGTGTGCCACAGATCTCTTAGGTTTTGCTCTTTTTCCTTCATGCTTTTTTTTTATTTTTGCTCCTCAGACTGAATATTCTCAATTGCAGTGATCTGTGAGTTCACTAATTCATTCTTCTTCAAACATAAATTCTTCCAGAGAATTGTACTTTTTAGCTCTAGTATCTCTCTCTCTCTATATATATATATTTAATTTCTATCTCTTTCTTGAAATTCTTATTATGTTCTTGGATTGTTTTTCTGATTTCCCTTAGTCATTTTACTGTGTTTTCCTTTAACTCTTTGAGCATCCTTAATACTGTTACTTCAAAGTCATTGTATTGTGATTGTTACCTGTTCTTCTTCAGGAACAGTTTCTGTCCCCTTACTTTGGTCTTTTCCATGGGCCATTGTTTCCTTTTCATATTCTTTGTGATTGCTTGTTGTATACGAGACATTAAGGTATCCTACTGTGGTAACTCTGGAGATTAGATTCTTCCTCTTCTCTAGGTTTTGCTCTTCTTTATTATTATTAATTTATTGACAGTTACAGTTCTCTGCTTCAACTCCATACTTCCCATCCAGGTGCACCTGCTGTTCTCCTTTTTCTATTTGTTTCTCTGCCCCGGGGTGCTGACTATCACCATTTCACCTCTAGGTTGCCTGAGTAGGGGGGCCACTTCAGCACTAAACTCTATGGCTTTTAGCACCTACTGTGGTAGCCTCTCCACAAGATATTTGGGATGCTGTCTGTATTACTCAGGTATCATACCTCTCCCAGGTATGCCAGCTATGCTCCTTCAGTTCCAACCTCTAGTTTGGGAATATTGGTTGTCTCTGATTGCTCACCAAAAATCACCCTTTGAATGCTCCAGCCACGCAATTCTGACAGTAGGTGCGCCGCCCCCCCCCCCCCCCCCGCCAGGAGCTGCAGATTTCACAGACTCCCCTCCCAAAAGTGTGAGCTGTGCCACATCAGTCTCAGAGTTCCACCCTGGAAGCAGCAGCTGTTGCCAATTTACCACACGTCCTCAGTGTTCATGAATTGTAGCCTGCTCTGTGCTCACACTGCGGCTTCTTCTCTAGGCCCGTGAGAACCCCAGTCTGCCTTGTGCTCACCAAGTCATTCTCCCCCAGGTCTGACGGCTCAGGTGCTTTGGCCTGTATTGCCTCACCAAGTCTCTCTGCCCTGGCCGGCGTTCTCAGAAGCTACGGAGCTCACCAAGCTACTTAGTCCCAGGACTGACTGCTCTGGTGTTTCAACCTGCACTGTGCTCACCCAGTCTCTTGGTCTTCAGCGTGAGTGCCCACGAACTCAGGCTCACACTATGCTCGTTGACTCGTTCTGCCCTAGGTGCACGTGCTCAGGTGTTTCAGCCTATATCGTGCTCCCCAGTCCCTCTGTCTCAGTCCCGACTGCTCATGCACTGGGGCCTACACTGTGTCTGCTACATTGTGCTTTTCCTGGACTCACAGGGACTGTGCGTTGTGCTCAACTAGCCATTCTATCCCAGGTCTGAACCACTTTATGGTGTCTATGAGATCTAGTTGTGGGCTCCTGGCCCCAAGGCACTGGCGGCAGCCACCCTAAGACGGCCGCCCTGAGCTGGGGAGGGGGTGAAGTGAGGGCACTTGGCGAAGGAACTTTTTCCCTTCCGCCGTCTATATGCTACTTTTTTCTTGATTCACTGTTCCCTTTGATTTTCTATCCCTCGACCTACTGACTAGAGTCCCAGGTTATTGATTTCAGCAGATTTTGCTTATTCTGGATTAGTTGTAGAGGAACAGAAGCGCGCGACTGCCGACACCACCATCTTGTTCTGCCCCAGGTCATTGATTTTAGATATTCTCTCTCTTTTTTTTTTTCCTTTCTTTTCTAATTAATGCACTTAGAAATAAATTTCTCTCTAAACACCACCTTATCTACTTCACATAAATTTTAATATGTTGTGTTTTCATTACAATTTAGTTCAATATATATTTTTAATTTCCCTTGTGATTCACATTTGATTCATGGGTAATTTAGAAAGTTCAGTTTAATTTCCAAATATTTGGGGACTTTTCAGATGTCTTTTTTGTTGTTGATCTCTAATTTAATTCTGTCATGGCCAAAGAACATATTCTGTATTAATTAAATCCTTTTAAATTTATAGATAATTAGTTTATGGTCCAGGGCATGATTTATCTTGGTGAATGGTTCATATGCACTTGTATTCTGGCATTATTGGATAGAATATTTAGAAATGTCAGCTACCTTAAGTTTGTTGATAGTGTCATTCAAGTCTTGCTCTTTTATGTCTCTTTGTTCAATCCATTTCTCAGAGTTGTTCTTAGGTGCTGTCGAGTCAGATCCAACTCATAGCGACCCTATGTACAACGGAACAAAACACTGCCCGGTCCTGTGCCATCCTCACAATCCTTGTTAAGTTTGAGTCCATTGTTGCAGCCACTGTGTTAATCCATCTTCTTGAGGGTCATCCTCTTTTTCGATGACGCTCCCTCCTGAAAACACATCCAAAGTATGTAAGATATACACTTGCCATCCTTGCTTCTAAAAAGCATTCTGGTTGTACTTCTTCTAAGACAGATTTGTTCATTCTTCTGGCAGTCCATGGTATAATCAATATTTTTCACCAACACCATAATTCAAAGGTGTCAATTCTTCTTCAGTCTTCCTTATTCATTGTCTAGCTTTCACATGCATATGAGGCAATTGAAAATACTATGGCTTGGGTCAGGTGCACCTTAGTTTTCAAGGTGACATCTTTGCATTTTAACACTTTAAAGAGGTCTTTTGCAGCAGATTTGCCCAACAGAACGCGTCCTTTGATTTCTTGACTGCTGCTATTTCTCAGAGAGGAGTGTTTAAATTTCTAGCTGTAATTGTAAGTTTTCTCTACTTCTCCTTTTAGTTTGATTGTTAGTACATATACTTTTAAGACTGTTCTGAATTCATGATGAATTGCCTCTTTTATCATTATGAAATTTTCCCCTTTATGTCTGGTAATATTCCTTGTCCTGCAGTCTACTTTGGTATTAATTTAGACACTCCAGCTTTCTTTGGGTTAGTGTCTGTATGGTATATCTTCTCTTTTTATACTTTTACTTTTAATCTGTGTCTTTATACTTAAACTGTGCTTCTAGTAGAAAACTTTTAATGTTTTATCTTTATCCAGTCTGATAAACTCTGCCTTTGAAGTAATCTTATTTTTTAAAAAATGTTTTTATTGTAAGTCTTTTTTAATACTTTAAAGATGTTGCTCCATTTTCTTTTCAGTTGATTATTTATGATAAGAAATCTTCAACATTTCTTATTTCTGTTCTCTTATATGTAATGCCCACCATGCATCTGTCAGTTTGTCCTGCTGTGGGGGCTTGAGTGTTGAGTGATGCTGGAAGCTATGCCACCAGTATTCAAATACCAGCAGGGTCACCCATGGTGGACATGTTTCAGTTAAGCTTCCAGAATAAGACAGACTAGGAAGAAGGACCTGGCAGTCTACTTCTGACAAAAATTAGCCAGGAAAAACTTTATGAATAGCAGTGGAACATTGTCTGATATAGTGCTGGAAGTTGAGCTGCTCAAGTTGGAAGGCACTCGAAAGAAGATTGGAGAAGAAAGAGCTGCCTCCTCAAAGTAGACTCAGTCTTAATGACGTGGATGGATCATTAGAATCATCTAATGATCATCAGATCATGTCAGGATCTTCATTTGCTGATGTGGCATGATTCAAAATGAGAAGGAACAGCTGCAAACCTCAATTAATTGGAACGTGGAATGTATGAAGTATGAATCTAGGATAATTGGAAATTGTCAAAAATGAAATGGAACACGAACACATCAATATCCTAGGCATTAATGAACTGAATTGGATGGGTATTGGCCATTTCGAATTGGACAATCATATCGTCTACAATGGTGGGAATGACAAATTGAAGAGGAATAGCGTTGCACTTAAGTCAAAAAGAACATTTCAAGACCTATCCTGAAGTTAAAGTCTGTCAGGATAGGATAATATCCATATGCCCACAAGGAAGACCAGTTAATATGACTATTATTCAAATTTACCCATCAACCCCTAATGCTAAAGATGAGAAAATTGAAGAATTTCTACCAACTTCTGCAGTCTGAAATTGATCAAACATGCAATCAAGATGCATTGATAATTACCAGTGATTGGAATGCAAAAGTTGGAAACAAAGAAGAAGGGTAGGTAGTTGGAAAATATGGCCTTGGTGATAGAAACGATGCTGGAGATCGCATGATAGAATTTTGCAAGACCAATGACTTCTTCATTGTAAATACCTTTTTTCAACAACATAAATGGCAACTATACACCTGGACCTCGCCAGATGGAATATGCAGGAATCAAATACATCTGTGAAAAGAGATGATGGAGAAGCTCAATATTGTCAGTCAGAACAAGGCCAGGGGCCGACCATGGAACAGACCAGCAATTGCTCATATGCAAGTTCAAGTTGAAACTGAAGAAAATTAGAAAAAGTCCACAAGAGCCAAACTATGACCTTGAGTACATCCCACCTGAATTTAAAGATCATCTGAAGAATAGATTTGACAAGTTGAGCACTAATGACTGAAGACCAGATGAGTTGTAGAATGACATCAAGGACATGATACACGAAGAAAGAAATAAGTCATTGAAAAGAAAGAAAAGATCAAAATGGATGTCAGAAGAGACTCTGAAAATTGCTCTTGAAAGTCAAGTACCTAAAGTGAACAGAAGAAATGATAAAGTAAAAGACCTGAACAGGAGATTTCAAAGGGTGACTTGAGAAGACAAAGTAAAATATTATAATGACATGTGCGAAGACCTGGAGTAGGAAACTAAAAGGGAAAAACACACTTGGCATTTCTCAAGTTGAAAGAACTGAAGAAAAAAGTCAAGCCTCAAGTTGCAATAGTGAAGGATTCCATGGGCAAAATACTGAGCGATGCAGGAAGCATCAAAAGAAGATGGAAGGAAAACACAGAGTCATTGTACCAAAAAGAAGTGGTCGACTTTCAGTCCTTTGAAGAGGAAGCATCTGATCAAGAACCAATGGTACTGTATGAAGAATTCCAAGCTGCACTGAAGACATTGGTGAAAAACAAGGCTACAGAAATTGACTGAATACTAATTGAGATGTTTCAACAAATTGATGCAGTGCTGGAAGTGCTCACTCATCTATGCTAAGAAATTTGGAAGAGGGCTACATGGCCAACTGACTGGAAGAGATCCATATTTATGCCTATTCCAAAGACAGGTGATCCAACCGAATGTGGAAATTATTGAACAGTATTATTAATATCATACAAAAGTATAATTTGGTTGAAGATCATTCAAAAGCAGTATCTCAACAGGGAACTGCCAGAAATTCAAGCCAGATTCAGAAGAGGACTTGGAACAAGGGATATCATTGCTTATGTCAGATGGATCCTGGCTGAAAGCAGAGAATACTAGAAAGATGTTTACCTGTGTTTTATTGACTATGCAAAGGCACTTGACTGTGTGCATCATAACAAATTATGGCTAACATTGGGAAGAATGGGAATTCCAGCACTTAACTGTGTTCATGAGGAACCTGTACGTAGATCAAGAGGCAGTCCTTCTGAAAGAGGGACCAGTTGCTGGAGAAGGATATCATGCTTGGTAAAATAGAGAGTTAGCCAAAAAAGAGGAAGACCCTCAAAGAGATGGATTGACATAGTGGCTGCAACAGTGGCCTCAAGCTTAACAAGGATTGTGAGGATGGCGCACTGTTTCGTTCTATTGTACACAGGGTCGCTATGAGTTGGAACTGACTCGATGGCACCTAACAAAAACAATAACACATTTAATATGTCTCCCTCTCAGCTTATTTAACATGTTCTATCTAATAATAGTTTTTAAAAATTTAATTATGATGTGCCTTGATATTTTCTTTGTGTTTATTGTATTTGGGATTGTTGAATTTCTTGGATATGTGGATTTATAATTTTCATCAGAATTTTTTAAATATGGTTATTTTTCTTCAAATATATTTCTAACTCCTTTTCCTCCTGTAATTCCAATTATGCATGTATTAGACTGTTTTATATTGTTGTACAGGTCACTGGGGATCTGTTAATTGTCCATTTAATTTTTCTGGTTTTTTCCTTCTTTCACGGTATCTAATCTCCTGATAATCAGAACAAGTGAATTTTTATTTTATATAATTCATATTTCAGTCTCAAATTTGATTTAATTTTTTCTGTATCTTCTATTTCTTTCCCTATTACGTTCATGTGTTTCCTTAAGTCTTTGAGCATAATTTTAATAGTTTTAAAGTTCTCTTTTGCTAATCACCTCATACCTTTTTTTCGCTGTCTGTATCTATTGACTATTTTTCTGCTGGTTATATCTCACATCTTTTTCTGTTTTATTGCATGTCTAATTTTTTTTATTTGATTCTGGACATTGTATATTACGTTGTCAAGAGTCTGGACTTTGTTATCTTTCTTTAAACAGTGTTGAACTTTGCTTTGTCAGACAATTAAGTGACTTCAAGGTCAGATTGTTATTTTCAAAGCTTTTCTTAAATTTTATTAGAGCTGGTCAAGAATAGTCTTTACTCCAGGGCTCCTTTAGCCCTACAACGAAGATATCTTTATTAAACACTAGATGTTTAACCAATGTTTTTCCACTCTGGCTGGTAAGAAATTAGAATTTTTCTAGCCCTGTATGAGCTCTGGAAACCCTGGTGGTGTAGTGGTAAGAGCTACATCTGCTAACCAAATGTTGGCAGTTCGAGTCCACGAGGCACTCCTTGGAAACTCTACAGGGCAGTTCTACTCTGTCCTATAGGGTCTCTATGAGTCGGAATTGACTCAACGGCAATGGGTTTGGTTTTGATTTGGTATGAGCTATTAGTATTATTTAGGTTATAGTTTCCCAGTCGTTCTTTGCCCAACCTTATACAGTATTTACCTATACATTTATAGCTTAGTATTTAGCAAGAGAATTAAGAGTGTCCCAGATCAGATTACTGGAACTTTTTTCTATTATAGTTTAGCTCCCTTATTTCTGGTACTCTGCTCCATCCTGTACTGTGTTCCAGAAACTGCCTCCAGGAATCAAACTGGGACAGTCACAGGTATCACCTCATTTTTTCCCTTCTCTCATGAATTATAGTACTTTACTCCCTGTTGTGTACTGAAAACAGCCATTTCATGTATTTTTGTATTTTTGCTCAGTTTTCTAGTGTTTACAGCACAAGTACAGGTCACTACCAATTGCTTCAATAAAGCTGGAAGTGTAAGATTGAGCCATGAATTTTTTTTAAAGTAGGGGAGTAAATAGACTAGTGGAAACAATGAGTTTGAAGAATTGTTGTAGTGCAAAATTTGGATAGAGTGAAAGTCAGAAAGAGGGATGTTAGAATTCATGATTTTGGAGATGAAACAGTTATTAGTGGTGACACAATGCCACAATGTGATAGAGTAGCTGTCTCTCCATCCTAAATCAACAGCCAAATGGTAAGAATGTAGGGGGAGAGGTCAATCAGCTAATTGGTGCTACTGTGTGTGCGTATTTAGATATCATTCACTAAGCTATAATGTATATTCAATTCATTCTATCACCAAACAGTTACTGGACACCTCCTGGGGTTAAGACAACAATGAATGAAAATTCAGAATCACAGAGTTCACCTGGTGGGTAGAATAAGGTCCTAAGAAGCAAATTAATCTTAAAAGAAGACACCAAAACTTAGTAAATAGAACTTTAGAAAAGGAAGGAAGAAGACTTCATAATTAATACAGTTAATGATTTTTAACAGAAATATTATTGATACAAATACTTTACTATGTGTATAAACCTTTATATCTTTAGCTAGCGCTCAGATTACCTACTACTGGAGGAATAAACCAGTCTGTCCATCTATTTCTCTGTCAATGCCTCATAAACTAGCTGGTTTATGTCTCAGACTTAAGACAAAACAAAAGTCCATGGAGGTTTTTTCTTCCCAATGTGTTCCAGAATATGGCAAGTTATATTCTCTGGAGTTGCTTCCCGTACTAGCAAAAGAATCCCAGTTATTTAAGTATAAGCCAGAAAGGTGATACAACTTAGTGAGTCAGGCAGAAAGGATTTCAATCCTGGCTCTATATCCATGTAGAACAGTGACCTTGGGCAATTTGCTAACTAAGGAAAAGAAACAAGGCACAGATTCAAGAGACGTGGAAGGAAAATAGTCAGGAGTAGTGGCTGACTGGCTTTTGAGAGAGAAGAGTCAAAAGTTACTTCTACTTTCCAAGACTGAAGATCTTGAGAATATTGGCATGATAAATAGAAACAGAAGAAGGAGATCTTTAGGAAATTGAGTAAATTCAATCTGAGGTATGCAGAGCTTGAGCTCCAAGTAGAACTCAAACACAGTCAAGCTTCTGATGGAGCTCTCTAGTAGAAATTATGCTGTTTGAAATAAAATATTAGTGCTCAAAAGGGAAGCTAGCTAGTCATATGTTCACTCAGTCAACATTAGTCAAGTATAGTCATTGTGCTATACGCTGTGGATTCAGAAATATAAGACTCAGTAACTGCCTTCAAGGAGATCACCTTAGTAGATATAACAGACTGTACTATATTGTTGTTTGGTGCCATCGAGTCGATTCCGACTCATAGTGACCCTATGTACAACAGAACGAAACACTGCCCAGTCCTGTGCCATCCTCACAATCGTTGCTATGTTTAAGCTCATTCTTCCAGCCATTGTGTTAGTCCATCTCACTGAGTGTCTTCCTTTTTTCACTAACCCTCTACTTTACCAAGCATGATGTCCTTCTCCAGGAACTAGTCCCTCCTGATAACGTGTCCTAAGTACATGTGGCCAAGTCTTGCCATCCTCGCTTCTAAGAAGCATTCTGGCTGTACTTCTTCCAAGACAGATTTGTTTGTTTTCCTGGCAGTCCATGGTATGTTCAATATTCTTCACCAACACCATAATTTAAAGGCATGAGTTCTTCTTGGGTCTTCCTTATTCATAGTCCAGCTTTCACATGCATATTGAGGTGATTAAAAACACCATGGCTTGGGCCAGGTGCACCTTAGTCCTCAAAGTGACATCTTTGCTTTTTAACACTTTAAAGAAGTCTTTTTCAGCAGATTTGCCCAGTGCAGTATGTTGTCTGATTTCTTGACTGCTGCTTCCATGGGCATTGGTTGTGGATCCAAGTAAAATGAAATCCTTGACAACTTCACTTTTCTCTCCTTTTATCATGATGTTGTTATTGGTCCAGTTGTGAGGATTTTTGTTTTCTTTATGTTGAGTTATAATCTATACTGAAGGCTGTAATCTTTGATCTTCATCAGTAAGTGCTTCAAGTCCTCTTTGCTCTCAGCAAGCAAGGTTGTGTCAGCTGCATATTGCAGGTTGCTAATGAGTCTTCCTCCAATCCTGATGCTGTGTTCTCCTTCATATAGTCCAGCTTCTTGGATTATTTTCTCAGGATATTGATTGAATAAGTATAGTGAAAGGATTCAACTCTGATGCACACCTTTCCTGATTTTAAACCACATAGTATCCCTTATTGTGTTCAAACGACTGCCTCTTGTATGCTGAGCAAATAATATATACTATACTAAGTGTCCAGTAATCAGGGCTAAAATAAAGCTAGGGACACAGAGCTATGGGAATACCCGGCTGAAAAACCGTATACAGCTTGCAAGAGGTAAGGAATTAGACTAGGATTTGCAGAGGAATTGAACTAAGTCTTGAAGGAAGAGTAGGTGTTTTCCAGGCAGAGATGATGAGGAAGGCTTCCTTGAAGCAAAGTGAGTAAAAATATAGGAGCTTTCACCAGCAAAATAGGCTAAGAAAACCTCAGGGAGTTTATAAGTATATTTAAAATGTACATGTATGTAACGCGTATTACTTTATATACTTATATTTGAGTTTATAAAATATAAATTTATAATTTTTAGTAAAACTCCCTTCCTCATTTTACTTTTACCTCACTGTTCATTCCTTTTTGTTATCCCTTGTTACCTCTTTTTCTGCTCACTTCTATCCAAATGATAGCACACTTTCCTGGCTTTCTTCTCTACCTCCTCTCCTAAGTGCTCACACCTATGCTTTACATTATCATTTTCATGCTAATGACTCTTCCCTGAGCTCTAGACTCAATTCCTTGATGTACTTCCATAACACGGCCTCCTCCTAGGAAAAGAAAACAAGCAAACACTTAATTTCAATACCTTTTTTCAAATCTGATCTAAGCCTACTCTTCTCCATAACCAGCAAAATCATCCAGCAATTACTCAAACCAAAAACTTAGGAGTCATTCTTTATTCCTCTCTTTACCGCCTACATCAGATTAACCAGTATATCCTTATAACCTCATCTCCAAAATATCCTAAACTATATCTACTTTTCTCCATCTTTACTACTACTACTCTACTCCTAGCTTCCAATATCTCTCAGTTGGACTACTGCAACAACATCTTAAGAGATTCCCTGCTTAATATCTTGTTCATATATAGTCCTTTATTTACTCAGCAGAGTCCCTGGGTTTTGTAAATGGTTAACACACTTGACTGCTAACCAAAGGGCTGTAGATTCAAGTCCACCCAGTGCTCCCTGGGAAGGAAGGCCTGGCTCTCTTCTGAAAAATCAGCCATTGAATACCCTATGGAGCACAGTTCTATTCTGACACACATGGGGTCACCATGAGTTGGAGTCAATGGCAGCTGTTTTTTTTTTTAAACTGTGCTTTAAGTGAAAGTTTACAGTTCAAGTCAGTTTCTCATAAAAACATTTATATACACATTGCTATGTGACCCTAGCTGCTCTCCCCTATAACGTGACAGCACATTCCTCCTTTCCACCCCAGATTTCCCGTGGTCATTCACCTAGCTCCTGTTCCTTATTGCCTTCTCATCTTGCCTCCAGACAGAAGCTGCCCATTTAGTCTCATGTATCTACTTGAGCTAAGAAGCACTCTCTTCACGAGTATCCTTTGATGTCCCATAGTCCAGTCTAATCTTTGTCTGAAGAGTTGGCTTCAGGAATGGTTTCAGTTCTGGTCTAACAGAGAGTCCAGAGGCCATGTCTTCCGGGGTCCCTCTAATCTCAGTCAGACCATTAAGTCTGATCTTTCTACTAGAATTTGAGCTCTGCACCCTACTTTTCTTCTGCTCCATCAGGGGTTCTCTGTTGTGTTCCCTGTCAGGCCAGTCATTGGCGGTAGCTGGGCACCATCTAGTTCTTCTGGTCTCAGGCTGATGGATTCACTGGTTTATGTGGCCCTTTCTGTCTCTTGGGCTAATATTTTCCTTGTGTCTTTGGTGTTCTTCATTCTCCTTTTTTTTTTTTTTTTTAAACTGATATCCACCCAGTAGCCAGAGTGGGTTTTTTGTGTGTTTGTATTTTTTTATTTAAATCCTGCCAAGTCACTCCTCTGCTTGAAAACCCTCCCAAATATTTATCTTAGCCTTATAATCTTACATGACTTGGCCACTACTTACCTTCTCTAAATCATCTCTTACGACTTTCCCTTCATTTACTCCATCCACTCCAGCCCAGTGATCCTCTCTCTGTCCTTCACACCTGCCAACCTCCTTCTTGACTGCAGGCCTTTGTGCCTACTATCCACTCCTCCTGGAATTCCTAGCTTTTAGACTTCACATAACCAGCTCTTCTGTAGCATTCAGAGCTCAGCTGAAATGTCACCTTCTCAGAGATTTTATTTACGATCACCAAACCTAAATAAAGTTCTATCAGATATTCCCTATCACATCATCCTGTTTTTCCTTCATATATCTTACCATAGTCTGAAATTGTCTTGTTTCTCTGTGTGTTTACTAATTTATTATCTTTGTCTCCTGATGGAAGTGGAATACATGCCTGGCTTGTTCCCTCTACTGTCTTTAGTGCCTATAACACTGTCTAGCAAAGACTATGTCATCAGTACCTTAGGAGTAAGTGAATATGACTAAAAAAAGAGTAGGTGTTATGGATAACAAGAGATGAGAATAGGTTTGTAACTGACCATGGCTTGTGAAGGAGTTTGGATTGTATCCTGCAAGAACAGAGGTATTTAAAGGATTTGAAGTCTGACCACATCAGATTTTCATTTTTGAAAGACCACTTAGGAAGCAGTATGCACAGTGAATTGGAGGGGTAAGAGACTGAGAGAAGGAAGAAGAGCTGTAGACTATTGGAGCCTTTCAAGATAGAGTCAATTCTGACATTTGAGAGGGGAATTTCTGGGGCAGTGGGACAAAAACCAGTCCATAAGGAGTTCAGAAGTAAGTGAGTAGTGAAGACTTTTTTATTCATTCATTCATTTATGAGAGAAACCTGGGCAGTATTTTAGGCAGATGTCAAAGTATCAGTAGAAAGGAAAAACATGAATATGCAAGAGAATCATGGATAGAGCTAAAGTTCCAATGCATTGATGAGAGCAGTATAGCACATGGGTTAAGAAGATAGTCTTCGGAGCTAGACTATTTTTTTCACATTTTAGCCATGTGATCTCAGGCAAGTCATTTAAATTCCCTTGAGCCTCAATTCTCTCATAAGTTAAATGCAGATGGCATATGGTTGTTGTGGGGAGAAAATGAGCTATAGGAGCAGAAGGCTCAGAACAGAGCCTGGCATAAAGTAAGCACTCACTAAATATTTGACACTTTTTTTTTTAAATTAATGTTTGGATATACAGAGATGTTTTGAGGCAGAAAGATTGTAGGCCTGCAATCTCTCTTGTAAAGCAAAAGTCAAGGTCATCTGTAAAGAGTAAAAACGGAAGTTTTGGAGACTGAATAATAATATCACTTATTCTTTATTGATTGTTCTTTGTATAAGGGACAGTGCTAAGTATCTTATATACAGTATTTAGTCCTTACAATAGCCCTGTGAGATCCATATCGATATTACCTCCACTTATAGATTATAAAATTGAAGCTTAAAGAATTTAAATAACTCACCCAAGACACCACAGTTGGTAAGTCAAGATTTGAACCTAAAAGTCAAGCTGATTCCAATGTTGTACTACACTGTCAATCCCCTACTCTGCAGAATTGGACAGAACTGTGTCAAACTGTATTAAAATCACCCCCTTCATTAACATAACGGTAGAACAGACTTATTTTGAAATTTCAAATGTTGATGCTCTCCCTTTATTGAAACATACTTCATACAATTAATAAAACAAAAACAATTGGAATAAGACTTGGCCTTCCACAGAGCAGAAATTGAAATTCCACAAAGCAGAAGACAAAAGCATCCATCATCTTGAATTGTTATCATGCTGGTGATTGAGAGAGAAATCTTTCCAGGAACCAGGAGCCCAAGCATACTACAATGAAATTAGCTTATTTTTATAGGGAATTCTAAAAATTAAAAATTGACTTTTGAAGTCTCTTTTATCCCTAAAGCATACTCTAAATATTTGCTCTTCAGGCTTCTGTAATAGAACTACCATGTCTTTGCACACAATACACAGAAATAACCCTGGGCTGACCTGGAGGGTCGGGGCCCAATGAGTGATAAATCTGTTAGCCCCAGTTTGGAGAGCAAAGTATTTTCCAAAGGTCATCATGCCAGCCGTACGCACCGGCCTACAAATGCTTTCAGAGGTGCCCCGTAGTAAAATCGTGACCAGTGCTTTGATCTCAGGGTCTCTTTCTTTCAGTAACATGTCCGAATACCCGGATTAGCTGGCAGGCAGAAGTCAGAGCAAAATTAAACAAACAGTGGAGAGTGGACAGGGAGGGTGGCTTCTAGCACTGAGGTCATTTGTTTGCCCCCCTACTTGCAGACCAAGGTGAAAAGTGCATCCTGAGCTCCGGCCAAATATGGTATATAAACAAACATGAAAGAAGGATTAGCTCTCTTCCCTGGGACTAATGGGAACCTCAAGAATCAATAGCTGATTTGTGACAACAAGACTAAGTCAATATCAGAACAAAAGATACTGGCTGTATTCAACTCGCCCCTAATTCCAGGTAAACTTGTAGGAAGTTCAACAATTATTCATTCCCCTGCCTACAATTCTACTTCACTTGGAAGAAGTACTGATGTAGGAGGTACACACAAGAACCACCACTTGTTTCTTCTAATCAGATCCCTTTCTTCTCTGCCTCATGACAGATTGCTGTTTGCAGATCCTTTTTGTCCTAATTCTAGTTCTGCCAGCAAGGGCTCTGCATGGCGAGAAAGGTGGCCAATGAGCCACCCCCTGTTCCGCTTATGTCCTGTGTTCGTAACGCAACCAGGGACCCTCAAGAACAAGGTCTTCTGTATGGGAAAAGACTTCTCAGGCTGAACATGCAACGTGGCAATTTCCCTTCGTCTAACTGACAGAAGGAGGGAGGCTTAGTGGCCCAGTGGTTAAAGCGCTTGGCTGCTAACTGAAAGTTCAAACCCCTCAGCCACTCCATGAGAGAAAGATGTGGCAGTCTTCTTCCATAAAGATTTACAGCCTTGGAAACCCTATGAGGCAGTTCTACTCTGTCCTATAGGGTTGCTATGAATAGGAATCGACTCAACGGCAGTGGGTTTGGTTTTTTTGGTTTAAGTGACAGAAGCTACCAACAGCTGGAGGCACGTGAGGTGAAATTTATGGGGTTTAGGGGTGATGCTGTCACAGGATTTCTTAAAGACTTTAAATTGCACCACAGATTTAAGGCCCCACAATTAAGCTTTTATGAGCTAGTGGTGGGAAGTGGCTAAATCACATGCCATTGGTCTCCACTCCTGAGGCAGAAGTTCAGAACATGTTAGAGCAGTACCAGACAAGCCACGCCAGTATACATACGTTCAGAGAACTTTGGTTAACCCAACCAGCTCATGCTTGGAGATTTTTCCAAAACTCACAAATAAACTCCCAGGAATGTGTACTATTATCTTCTACATTTTTACAGATGAGAAAACTATCAGAGGCTACACAATGAATAAAAGGTGAATCCAGAATCCACACCCAGGCATTCTTAACCACTGTTCTCTACTGCCGAGTTACCTTAGCAAGGGTTTTAATCTCTCTGAACCTCGGTTCTCTCATCAATAAAAGGCATGTTTTAATACATGTCTGGCAGTGCTATAATGAGTAGTCAATAGAAAATGTATGTTAGATACTCAGTGCAGGCTTGGGACATAGTCAGAGATCAATAAATGACTAGTTCTTCCCTTGTTGACATGGTATTTGTTGATGAAGAAGAAGGACTTACATGCAGCACTGACTCTCTGTACCTGGTCTTGGCACAGCCCTATCACTTCACATATATTTCTATCTAGATTCTTCTTCAAAATGAGGTTTTCCTTTCTTTTTAATTATATTTTGGCTGACATTCTATTATCTTGGGCAGATTTGGGCTATTTTTTGGAAGTATACATGCATGTAACTCCTTCAACATTAAGAAGGGACTCATCTTTTCTCTTGTGGTCTAACGGCTCCAGCTTTTTGACTTACCTGGGACGCTGCCTCTTAGGAGTTTTGATGAAGAATAAAGAGCTAATTCAAAAAGAAACCTGAATGGCTGCTTCTTGGATCAGCATGATCTTCACAGTGACTGAGGAGGTACTAGGAGCACGTGATGTGATGGAGAGGGTTAAGAGTTAGGGGCCTAACTCTCCCTCCTGTCTTTCCCTATGAGTAAACCATGTCAGAGAGAGACAGAAGCTTCTACAAGATCCACAAGACGTCAGTGGACAGCCTCCTATATGTTGTGATTATCCAGGGCACCAGGGAAAACTGTCTACCCTTACAACCAATAGTAACAAAATATTCATAAATGGAGACATTATTTTCAGGCAATTGACTAAGTGCTACACATTCATCGGGGTACACAAAACATCATTTTGGCCTAATGCTGAAAGGATGATTATTAACACCAGGATTTGGCTGGAAGTTGAGGCAGAAACTGAAATGTCACTATCATAGAATGAATCTTTGAGACACAAAAATAAATCTGAAGTTTTATCAAAAATTAAATACCACTGCTTCTGGCAAAATGGCGGTCTAGGCAGAAGCACCACGCTGTCCCTCTACAGCAAAGACCTGAAAAACTAAGACAAACAGAGAAAACAACAATCCTGAAATCCTACAAAATCAAATGAAGAGATAAAGAACTCAGCCAAGCACCAAATGGAGTGAGAAAACTGACAGAGAATGGAGAGCAAGGAGAGATTCATGCAGAGGTCCCCTATCAGCTAACGCAGTGCGGATCTGCAATCTCGGACTCCTATTGGAGACCAGCAAATGCGTTACAAGAAAGCAGCTTCATGGAGCTTCCAGCGGGATATACGTTTACCCCTCCCCACCCTTCTTCACCCCCACTCGGTCTCCTCTGGTTCCTGTGGCCGCAATCTCTTGTCTGGGAAGCACCGGCTGCTTCGATTCCACCCACGTGAACGGACCGGCTCTCTGAGTGCCATTTGTTGGCTGCTGGTGTTGCTTTTTTCCGATTCTTTTGATTTCTACCTTACCTTTCACCACCTCCCCCTCCTTTCACTCAAATACCTGGCTCCATGCGCCATCTTTGTTTCTTCCTGAGGGGCTGCGGAGCTACGTTCGAATGTGGAGCTGCTTCCCGGTCTGGGCTGCTGCGCTGGTAGGATCCCAGGGCTTTTCTTTGTTTGTTTGTTTTGAATTGTTTCTTTGTTTTCTTTTCCTTTTCTTGAGTTGGGAGCCTATTCTCGCCAGGTGGTGCTGCGTGGCTTGGAACCTGCCCCCTCGGCTTGCACAGACGTGCAGAGGGCTCCCTGAGGACATTTCTATTTTAGTTGGTTTTTTTTTGTTCTTGTTGTTTTATGGGGGCTTTTCTTGTTCTTTATTTTTTTTTTTAAATTTGTTTTCTATTCTTTTCCCTCTTTTTGTCTTTCTTCATTACTCAGTTTCTCGTCTCTCTATATCTTCCTTTTTCTGTTCTCTGAATACCTGGCATTGTATACCTCTACGCCTTCTAGCCAGGCTGTACTGCAACACCTGAGAACAACTTCCCCAGACCTCATAGCTGC
>NW_004444125.1:1600602-1605570 GCF_000243295.1 Trichechus manatus latirostris | reverse complement strand
TTCATCTTAAGTGAGAATAGCAGCACAATTGGAAGAGCGTAGTCGATGTCACTGAACTGTGCATGTAGAAATTTTTGAAATGGTGTATCTTTGGCTACGTATATTTTCACCAAAAAAAAAAAAACGGTCGAGAAGGGAGAGGGTTGACATGTTGTGGGGTTGTTAACCAATGTCACAAAACAGTATGTGTACTACTGTTTCATGAGAAACAATTTGTTTCATAAGCCTTCACCTGAAATACAATAAAAAAAAGGAAAAAAATTAAATATTATTGCAATCTTATCTTCAAAAATTTAGAGTCAAATTTTAAGTGATTGATACAGTGCTGAAAAAATAATTTCTTAGCGCTATCAGTTGCCAAATTCCTTTGGCGTGAGCTCTACTGCACATTTTCCACCAAGGAGGATGGGGGATCAGTTGGTGCTGGCCCTGCTCTGCCAGTAGAAGGGACTGCTGACGTTAACGTTGCCACCAAGTTAAGTTTTCCTTTCTCTCAAAATGTAACCGACTAAGGTAAGCATTTATCTGCTCTTCATCTTCCCTGAAAGATGCAATCACTGAAGCCATTTTATGAGCCAAAAGCTCTGGCTTTAAGAAGATGCTTCCTGAATATTTTCAGAAGTAGGGCTGATGTTGTCAGCCTTGCTCATCACTGCATACACTCACCCACACATGCACACACAGAAATGTTATTTAACCCTTCCAACAACCCTTTGTGTAGGTATCATTATTTCTATTTTACCATGAAGAAATTAAGGTTTAGAAATGTTAAGTGATTTACCTAAATTAGTAGTCAAATGGCCAGGATTTTAAATGCCCAAGCAGTCTAAGCTCTATGTACAGTGCTTCACTATGCTCCAAAGGGAAAAAATAAAGGCAGCAGTTTACTGCATGCCTGTTACATGTGTGAATTTACATATACATAAGTTCATTCATTCTTACGCGTCAATTTGGAGTAGCCATTCTGATGCTACCTTTACAAATGGCCTGAGATCTAACCTAGAGACTGTTGTTGCTGTTGGGTGCCTTTGAGTCAATTCCAACTCATAGTGACCCATTGTGAGAGCAGAACTGCCCCCATAGGGTTTCCTAGGCTGTAATCTTTATGGGAGCAGATTGCCAGGTCTTTCTCCTGCAGACTAGGTTGGATTAGAACTGCCAACCTTGCATTTAGCAGCCAAGTGCTTAACTGCTGCATGACCCAAAACCAAAACCCATTGCCTTGGAGTCAGTTCTGACTCATAGTGACCCTATCGGTCAGAGTAGAACTGCCCCATAGGGTTTCTAGGGAGCTGCTGGTGGACTTGAACTGCTGATCTTTTGCTTAGCAGCCTAGCTCTTAACTACTGCGCCACCAGGGCTGGAAATCCTATGGGGTAGTTCTACTCTGTCCTACAGGGTCACGATGAGTTGGAATCAACTTGACAGCAATAAGTATTTTGGCTTTCATCTTTACAGAAGCAGACTGCCACATCTTTCTCCAGGGAAGTGGTTGGTGGGTTTGAATTGCTGACCTTTTGGTTAGCAGCTGAGAGCTTAATCACTGTGCCACCAGGGTTTCTTCAGGGCTCTTTACTCAGTGGTAAAACCAGGATTTGAACCCTAATTCTTCAATTCATGTTATTTACCACCTTACTATGCTGTTTCTCACCATTTTTCTACCACACTGAGGATTCTTTTGACAATATTCAGCAATTATTGTTAAGCTCCGACCATGTACTGGGCAGTGGTAAGTGCTTAGGTCTAACATTCCCTTCAAAGGCATGAAGGCTTATTCCACATTGAAAGTAAGTTAAGGCTTGCTTTGTCCTCACTTAGAAGAAACGATACACAGTAATACAAACACATTAAAAACAAACAAACTGACAACAAACTGTAGATTTGGATTCATTACAGTGAACAGAAGGGAAAGCTGAGGGCACAAAACCAATCCCCCTGTTTCCTGGCATTTGGCCCAGGGTCTCCCCAGTAAGATGTAATATTAGATTAGAAGACAGAAAGGTCAACCTCATGATGGTAGCTTCCAGAAAGGCAGCCTCTTCTTTTCCACGGCCCCCCACCCAGGGTCTTCCCCTGGGACAGGCAAGGATGGACCAGTGCAAGCTAAATGAGCTGCTGGGAATAGGCTGGAGCTAACCCCTTCCCATGGATGTTTATTATTACTTAAATATCTTCCCCCACTTTCAGTTAACCAGTTTTCCATTATGTGAGTCAATCTGACAGTTTAAACTAACAGAAATATTTTTTTTTTCCTAAAGTGTGGGTTAAAAGCAACGTTTAACATAATGAGCCCAAGGGTGAAAACAGTTCACAATGAAGTTAAATACTTCTCCTAAAAAAAAAAAAAAATCCAATTAATAATTAGATGGTATAAGTTTGCAAACAATGAAAGGGGGAGCTGTTTTTTTTTTTTTTTTAATCACAAGTTCTATTGTTTTGTTTTAAAGACTGAACACTGATATATTTCATACATTATGGCTATTTTCTTAAAGGAAAAATATAAAACTATTTTATTAACCACTGTTCCCCCATATTTACTGTAAGGTAAACAGCAGCCCTAGGTAACAGCTCTTTTCCTCCTAAATTACTACTTCCCCTTGCTCCCCCGAGACCTAACTAACTCCAGTTTGTCCAAGATTGATCTTCAGTCGAGACTGAAGAAATCGTGCTTCTCACAATGCACTCACTCCTTAGTCTGCAGTTCACAGTGGTCGAGTTCCAAATCCTACCCAAATCACTCAGGGTTCATTCTTACTCTCTCACTTTTCCCAGGAAAGCAAAACGTATTTCTTAGAAGGGTTCTTCTAACAATGCTTATTAAGATGAGTTCTTGAATATTGCCTTTCTCCTAGCTAACAGCAGGCTGAGGATTTAAGTCTAAATGAATCAGAAACACATGGCATGCATTTCTCTTAATAGTACACTGGGTTTTTATAATTAAAGGAGAATAGTGCTACAGCAAATTAGGCTTTGAGAAGCTATTGAAAAGAGGATGGTCCACAAATGGAAAAGGCAGGCCCACTTAGCCCTGGAGTTTACAGTCTTGAGCTACTAGGGAGGACTCTAAGCCCTCTGTGGAAATTGCTAAGAGAACATTCCATTTGCCCTCTTTCTCCATGTTTATTTTACTTATCTGATTCATTGTCTACCCATCACCCCATCTCATCTTCAGCCACTTCTGGTTCCTCTGCTAAGATCTTTCTTCTTATTAAAGTTAATATACTTTATTTTCTTTGATGCATCTATCTTTTAAGATCTACATGATATGGGGAGTCCCTGGTTAGTGCAAATGGTTAACATGCTCCACTGCTAACTAAAAAGTTGGGGGTTCAAGTCCACCCAGAGGTACCTCAGAAGAAAGGCCGGGAAATCTACTTCAAAAGCATCAGTCATTGAAAACCCTATCGAGCACATTTCTACTCTAACACACATGGGTCCACCATGAGTCAGAGTCAGCTCAATGGCACTAGTTTTATTGATTTATATGATATGGAAGTAGATGCTCAGTTACTGAGTGTGTGACCAAAGCCAGATCTCAGTATTATATTTATTTAACCTTGTTGCTAATCCATCTTAACCTCAATCTCATTGAACGTCCATGGGGACTTTATGTTGGTTTATCGGATTGTATTTACCTTACTGGCATCTTTACTATGTCTAGGTATGTACACATGTGTGTTTATGTGAGAGAAGGAAGAAAGGGGATATCTAGAAGAGCTGGGTCCCACCCTGTCAATTATAATCTGCCTTGGAATAGTCTTTCCATTTTTCTGAATCTCAGTTCTTTACATCCACAAAGTGCAGATGACACTAATTCTATTTTAGAGGACTGTGGTGAGAATGAAATAAGACAATGAATTAAAAATCATTTGGTAAATTGTTGTAATCAAATTTATTTTTAATAAATTATTACGTCTGGTCTTTCTATGTTCAAAAGGCTCTTAGAAGTGTTCCATATTTCAATTTCCTTAGGTTTTTTCCAAGACACTGCAGATCCTTTTGGAACATCATTTTTTTCTTCCACATAGAGAAGTGGGATAACCAAGCGTCCACTTGGAACACTTGTAACCAAATTCCAGTGAGGTAGTCCCTTAAGAACTCTACCGTTTTTCATATGTTTGCCCTTCTGAGAGTCTGTAAACTCACAACCAGATCTTAGAAACTGTCAAATAAATTGAATCATGTATAAATCTACTATCTATACCAGAATTGGATATCCAGACCCTCAATTTTCTAGTCTGTGACCCTAGACTAGAAATCAGACTCAAATCCCCACAAGAAAGAACTGAAGGCCTTCCACGTGTTGCCGTGCACTGAGATAGGCCATTTCATATGTGCTATCTCATTTAATTTCATCTCCACCCTACATGTTAGTAGGAGTTGAGTCACACACCCAGCCTAAACCAGGAAATCTGAGGGAAGCCACATAGAACAGTTCTGAAGCCAGAAACGAATCATATCCCTGTTGATTAGAAAGTAAGAACCACGTGCTAGGTCCCCTATCCACTCCCAGGAGCCGGAGGGCTGCTCCCTTCTCCAGGTCCTGAAGCTGTCTACAGTCTGCCCAGCGATGTCCAACTTTGTATGGCAAATTAAATGGCTCTGGTCAGCACTCTGGGAAGGCCTGGCTCTGGACAGAGTTAAGCCTTCTGAGGTGTAAGCCCATCTAAAATACTTTAGGCCAAGAGAAGGGAACACGATGGCCAAGATCAGGAATAGGAGGTGCTCCTATGAAAATGGATGCAGGGCAAAATGGCGCTCTAGGAAGAAGCACCACGCTGTCCCTCCACAGCAAAGATCCGAAAAACTAAGCCGAACAGAGAAAACAACAATCCTGAAATCCTAAAACATCAAATGAAGAGGTAAAGAACTCAGCCAAGCACCAAATGGAGTGAAAAAACTGACAGAGAATGGATAGCGAGGAGAGATTCATGCAGAGGTCCCCTATCAGCTAACGCAGCGCGGGTC
>NW_004444125.1:1545345-1592467 GCF_000243295.1 Trichechus manatus latirostris | reverse complement strand
AGAAGGGAGAGGGTTGACATGTTGTGGGGTTGTCAACCAATGTCATAAAACAATATGTGTACTACTGTTTCATGAGAAAGTATTTGTTCTGTAAGCCTTCACCTGAAGTACATATAAAAAAAAAAAAAAATAGAAAAGAAAAGGGACGCAGTGTCAAGCAGTAGAGCAAGCCAATTACAGATATAGTGGGCCCTGGAAGCCTAGCTTCGAACCTAAGCACCTCCTTGTACTAGCTAGGTGACTTGTTTAAGTCACTATTCTGGGCCTCACTTTCCTCATCTGTGAAATGAGAATGACAATCCCAGCCATTCCATTCTCACATGGAAATGGTGGAGATCAAATAACATTAAAAAAAAAATTGCTTATGTACAGTATTGAGAGTTGCATAGATGCTGTTGTTGACCATCTGTGAAGTATCAGGGCTACAACGGGCCCATTGCTCTCCTTCCCAGGCCGGTGGATGAGGGACCTCTCTAGAGAAACCTCTGCACAGGCTTTCCTCTTGTTGATTCATTTCTAGGGCATTTCAGGAAGAGCCCTGGGTCCTCAATGCCTTCCCTGGATCCTCCCACCCTGGTCTGTGCTGCAAGCCTTGTTAGGGTCGAACAGAGCTAGAAGGCTAAAGGTCTCTCTGAAATCTCTCTCCATGGTGTGACATGACACTGGCCCTCTCACTGCCTGGCTGGATCCTCAAAGAAACAGGACTCAGCAAACCAGGGCAGAGCAATCAGCTGAAGGCAACGGGAATCTGGAGGAATAAAAATGAAATGCAACCAGGTGTAGTCACCAAAGAAATGATCAAAGGAGTCCCATGGGAAGAAAAATGGCTCACTGACAAGAGGAACTGTTGGAAAATTCTCCCCTGCATTTTGTATTAATCAACGCTGTTTTATTCAACGTACAATTGCAAAAGATTTATTATAAGCATGTTCAGAGCGTTTTGGATATTATTCCAGATGGGATACCGAGGACGAGTAGAGGACGGGCAGGATGAGAAAAAGGAGAAGGGAAGAGAAAGAAAAGGGAGAAAGAGCAAATTTGAGATTAGGGAGAAACAAGACAAAAAAGAATACAGGGGAGACTGATTCCTAGGAGGATGAGGTCACACTTTTTGTAGAGAACAAAAGTTAAACTGAATCCATCATTCATAGAAAATGAAACGCAGTAGCACAACCCATTTATTACCCCGACTTCCCCAACCCTCCTCCCAACCTCAGCATTATTTGGAAGTTAGGGACTCTGGAGCTCAACCAAATCTCTATGATCTCCACCTATGCTCCTTTGGAAAATAACCTAGGAAAGAAAAAAGCATGTATATGTGTCTTGGAGGTGGGCAGAGCATCCGCTTCCCAGGGTCTCAGCACATGTTGCTGCAGGAGCATTTCCAGTAGGATGGCCAAGACAGCAAGCCCAGCTCAGGTTTCACGAGGCTTCTTCCTGTTTGAAGGCTGGACACAGAGCAAAGTTGGGTGCATTTCAGAGGCTGATTAAAGCTCTCACAAATGCCAGCTTATATTGTTTCAATGACTATTAATTTAAAGAAAAGATTTGCCTGGGAAAAAAAAAGAAAAACATGGCAAACCATTCCTGTTTTAACACCAGGAGGTCCTTTACTCTCCTCAGATCCTTTTCTTTGTGACAAAGGGGGCAAGTCTGACCTGGGCAAAGTATTGAGATGGAGCAATTATGGGAACACAGACCAGATTATTCCAATTAGGTAACTGCACACGGCCCTTTGCCATGGTAATGGCAAAAAACTACTGTTCAGGCCTCCATTCCCACTGTTCAAGTGATAAATGACCTCCAGGCTGCTTTCCCCATAGCAGAGCGAGGCCCGTCTCTGGACAAGGGCCAGGGAAAACAGAACAAGATTTATAAAAGCCAAAGGCAGGGTGAAGAAGAGTCGCAGGGCAGGGGAAAGACCACATGAGAAAATGGGGGCGTTTTAGTAGCTGCATGTTACTTGGTGATGATGGGGGTGGGAGCAGAAGACGTGGTGGTGGAGCAAGTGGCCACAGTCAAGGAGCCAGCCTGGGATTGCCCGAAAGGCCAAGGCTTCTCCAGAGTTGGCACTGCTCTTTCGAAAGAGGGAAGGCTGGCCCTCAAACCCAGGTCTGGCTCCTTCATTCACCCCGGCCCCTTCTAAACAGACACGGTTAAAGGAATGTATTTAAAATTAAGGAGACAAATGGAGACAGAGAAAGAGCCGTCCTGTGCTGCTGAGATTAAAAGGCATGATGGTACAATTAAAGATATTTACCAGAGAAATTCGAACCCCATTACATGCTGGCGTACAGTATGCAAGGAAGAGCTGTTTTATATCATTAAAGACAAAAACCAGGTCTATAGGTAAGCTTTAAGAACAATAAACATCCTGAATTCAAGAATAAGTCTGTCAAATGAAGGGATATTGATTTTGGAACAAGGAATATTATGTCAAACAACATTAGTTTAATTGATCTGAATTTAGTTTAAGTACTAAAAGCATTTATATACAAACAGCAAATGAAAATTAACTGCAGCTGAGCCCTGCTGCTGGCTTTCAGGAACTTCGGGGTGGACGAGAACCTGGCACCAAACAGGCCTGGTTGGAGTCCTGATCGCAAAGCAGAGCTGGGGTTTCTTCCCCAGGACCGACAATGCGGAAGGCAATATGCTTTCTCTCAGAGGTGGGAACATTTAACACCGGCCTTTGACTTTTCAAAATACACAAATGCCGTTTCTTGCTCTGGAGGAATTCCTAAGAGAACAGGAGGAGAGGCCAGGAGTGAGGAGCCAGGGCCTAGGAAGAGGAAAGTTTCTGGCCCTCAAATGAGTAAGACAAGTCCCTCCTCAGCCTGTGACCACTCGCCCCATCGGAACTGCTGCCTAAATTAAGCCTGCCTTTGGGTTGGCAGTTCGACTCCACCAGGAGCTCCTTGGAAACCCTATGGGGCAGTTCTCCTCTGTCTTATAGGGTCACCATGACAACTCGATGGCAATGGGCTTGGTTTTGGTTTTTGGTTTTGCTCTGCACTGCCCTCCCCTCCCCCTACCCCACTTTAGTCACTGCCAGCCCCTGGGAGCCCTGAGGAGAGCCTCCAGGGAAGACCCTGGGAGTGGGGCCAGACAGAATAGGTTCTCAATGAACAATACCAGCCTCAGTCCCTCCATGGCAGTAAAACGGAGGAAGACTTGCATAGTGCCCAACCCATTTCCTGTCATGTGTCCTTGTTTCCTCCTCAGAAAGAACAAAGATCAACCACTTTTTCTCTTTTAACCCCTTCCTGGAGCCATCCTATCAAACTCACTCCAGAAGGGGTCCTGAAAAGTCAAAGGGAATACTCATTGACAAAGCTATGGCAGAGAAGCACATTTTCTCTCTAGTTGCCAAAGCTTTCTAGGTAGGAATAATTGTGATTCCACTGAAGGATTTTTTCAAGGGAAAATTCAGGGAAACTTTCTGGAAGTATAAAGTTCCTGGGTGGTACAAATAGTTAACAAGCTAACCTAAAGTTTGGAAGTTCGGATCCACCTAGAGTCACCTGAAGGAAAGGCCTAGCAATTTACTTCCAAAAAATGACCCATTGAAAACTCTTTGAAGCATGGGGTCGCCATGAGTCAAAATCGACTCAAGGGCAACTGTTTTTTTTCTGGACGCACAGGGGTCCTGAAGAACACCCAGCACTTGCTTGCCGAGGGCTCATTTGTATGGCTGTCACGGACAGCTGTGAATGGACGAGGGTGTGAACAGCTCAGCTCTGTGTCAGAGTCATTTTTTAATGTCTGATCTGCTCAGGAGCCAACCATGTTTCCACTTTGTTTTCAGAAGGCCCCAGGATGTTGTTTTGTTTACATCTTGCCACCTGTGCACTCTCTCCCTGAAAGGCGAATCTCCACTCCAAGATCAAAGGGCAGCTGAGTCCTGCACAGTTAAGTAGAGCTGGAGGAAAGACCTTCTCCACCCCTCCAGCCCTCAGCTTTCCCTCCAAACACAAAGTGCTGTATGTGTGTCAAGTTTATAACTCTATGTGTGAACACAGTCACAAAATCCAACAGAAATAGCCCAAAATAGTGGTTTTCTATCCATTCAGTCTCTTCGCCACACACTTGAGGTTTAGTCTCAGGTTTTTAGCTGTGAAGGGATCTTTTTAGGAGCCCCCAAGATAGAGTAATCCCATTACTGTTTTAATTTGTCCTTCTTGAAACATTTTTCTATTCCATCCAAGATTTAAAACATCTTCTTATCAAAATATTTTTCCCTCTGATTTTCTCAGCTAGTACAGTCAGTGGGAGAGCAGAGGGACTGAGGACCAGGAGGGCAGTGTCCTGGGACAGCAGATGTAATTTGCTGAGGTAGACGCAATAAGCAAATGACTCAGGGCCTTGGGCCAGGAGAGGTCTGTCTTGGAACATTCACTCCTTCTACATGAAAAAACCGAAAAAAACAAAAAAACCAAATCTATTGCCGTCAAGTCGATTCCAACTCATAGCGATCCTGTAGGACAGAGGAGAATTGCCCCATAGGGTTTCCAAGGAGCACCTGGTGGATATGAACTGCTGACCTTTTGGTTAGCAGCCAAACACTTAACCACTGCACCACCAGGGCTCCTCTACATGAAAGGGCACCTAATTAATATTTTAAAATGTTCTCTATGTGCAAAGGTCTAGGTAGTGTCTTATACACAGCAAAGGACTAAGCTTCCTGGGGCGAATATTCATATGCTGTTTGCTCATTATATGTATACTGAGTCCCCTTGAAGTGCCAAGCCTTATACAGAGCACACAGAGAAGACTTACACACTATCCCTGCCTTAGTCACAGGGAAGAGATGATCCCAGCACAGTATGACTTATATCTGCCAAAGCAGAGGTAGAAACAAGCCCTGAGAAGAACCCTGAAGACAGAGGAAATTGCTCTTCCAAGAAAGAAGAAGGGCATTGCAAAGAAAATTAAAGTGTTAACACAGGAGCATACCAACTGGAACAGGGAAAGTGGGAAAAAGGATGTTCCATGAAGAGAGGACAGCAAGGAAAAAGCACAGAGGGTGCAGGTGAGGGTGGCACCATGCTCAGTAGTCTAATACACCTGGATCAGGGGAGGTTGTTACGAGAGTCTGACAAGGATCCTAGACAATAGCAGTCATTGCTTCCTTACTCATTTATTGCTTTCCTTTCCCCTTGAGAAGCTGTGATGAACTGAGAAGCAGACGGTCTTTGGTTTAAGTCAGCTTCCTCCATTTCTTAGACATGTGACCTTGGACAATTCACTTAACCTCTCCACACCTCAGCACACTCCTGTGAAATAAGCAGAAAATTACAGTTTCCCTATTTCCCCACAAAGTGAGTGTGGAGCTTAAATAGAGGCTATGTGTGACATCCCTTACCTATAGTATGGGGCTACACTTAAAAGGGTCCTCATCATGCCAGTAAAAATGAGATCAGAGGGGCCACACAGAGAAATAAAGGAGGGCTCAGGAATTTCCTGCCCTGAAGAACTCTCAGTGGTTCTCCCTTTGTGACCCTGTGGAAGTCACATCATTTCTACAGGTTTTATTTTCCTATCTTACATTTCTTTATCCAGGGTAGATTTCTAAGGCCTCTTCCGGTTTTGATTTCCAAGGACAGACTTTAAAACTCATTGGGCAAAATCTTCAGATTCCTAAAAACCTTGTTTAAATCCACCTCCTGGAGTGTAACTGTTGTATGTCTGAACATTATAAATTATGAAATATGAAATAAATATATGCACATATACATAAACACGTGTGAGTATATATAGACATGCATGTATATATGTAACTCAAGTGCTCCAACAAGGGACATCGGTCCAATGCCTGGAGTTTCTCTTTTTCTTTCAGGATTCAACAACATTTGGCTCAGTTCCAATGTATTCCCTAGTTTCTGAAGCTTGCTCCCACAAAGATCTGTCTTCTCTCTTTGGTTAAAAGAAATGCATGCTGGGCGTTCTGCCAAGCACTTGGGGGCCTTGTAGCATTCTGCCGTGACCCATGGGGTGTGCCCCTTTCCTGTGTCACAGCTCTGTGGGGGTGAGGGAAAGCCTATGGTGGCCCTGTTGGAACTGTGCATTAAATTCTGAGGCATGAAGGGTTTACCAGGTCCAAAACTGGACTCTCAAGACCTGTGTCACAAGAATCTCAGTTAACTGTGTCTTGGTGTACCCAGTACCTCATGGAGTGACCCTAAGGTAGAAAGACAGAGATCTGCCTGCCCTTCTACAGACACAGCCACTAATACTGTCTCTCACCCTGAAAGGTCCTTTCATGGTTTACAAAACACATTTACATCCTTGGCCTGGTGTAAGCCAAACCAGGCCTTCAGCATTCAAACACCTACTTAATGTGTAATGCATATGCATATGGCAGCTAACCCTCCCCCTCAAAAAAATACCATTGCTTTCGAGTGGATTCCAACTTATGGCAACCCCATGTGTTACACAGTAGAACTACTCCATAGGGTTTTGTTGGCTGTAATCTTAATGGAAGAATATCACCAGGACTTTCTTCCATAGCACCACTGGGTAGATTCAAACCACCACCATTATATTAGTAGTCGAAAGCAAACTGTTTCCACCACCCAGGTAGCCACGGGGTGATCTTTTGAGGAAGTGCCCTCTTAGTGGCGTCTCATAATGTTGGAAGGACCCAGATATACTGGGCCTGGGGAGAAGATATTCTCAGGCTCTAAGGATAGATGGGACTAAAGCTGGCTATTAGCAAAATGCAGAAAGAATAAAACATAAAGGGATACTATCCTTCCCTCAACAAGGCGTCATTTCTACTCCTCTCAGAGTCATCCTCTCCTCTCCCTCCTGGAAACAACTGCTTTCAGAGCAGAATTTACTAGCAGTCTCTAAGGGTCTTTAAAGCTCTGATATTTCATGATTCTATTTGAATTTCATCCAATTTATTTTTATGAGATGAGGGGCTTTGTCTGCTACTAAGGAGTTTCAGAAAAGTTGCGGTTATTTGGGAGGAGAGGTAGAGGTTTTCTTACCTAAGCAGTTTTATAGTGGATATATGGAGACAGGCATCATCATGCTGCCCTATGGAGCTGCCAGGGAGTCTGACCAGATCTCTTCATATTTAAGAGAAGCTGGTCCAGGCCAAGAGGAAGCCCCAAGAACCTTAGCTTGCTTCTTGAGAGTTAAGTTCGGTTAAACAGATGCATACTGGTAACCTAAGGAGGTATGAAGATAAATACTCATGGCTCCTGGATTTAAAGAGTTCATTGTCAAAGACTTCATTGTTCATGTGCATTCATTGTTCACATGCACATGAACAGATAATTTCAATAAAATATTCTAAGTGATGAGATAAGTAAGGGTATTATGAGAGCACAGAGAAAATATTTTGGGCAGGTATGACATTTTTTCACTTTGCATTCATTTTGATTTTTACAGCATGTTCTCACAATACCATCACTCTGTCTCATAATATCACCACAACTCTCTTGTGTGAGAGACAAGGAAAGGACAGTTACCTCAACGGAGAAAAACACCAGGGCACAGACTAAGTAGACAAAGTTACACAGCATTAATGGCAGAAAAAAGGCAACTTATGTAGTTTTTGTGCACTTGAATAAAGTATCATTTACATAAAGACTGGAAGGAAAAAAGGGTGTGATTTCTAGAGTACTTTTAACTTGAATCTGGTTCAAGGAATTTGGTACAAGAAAAAAACGGGGAGATTAAGTTTTTGATAGACTAAAATTTTATAGCAATATTTAATTTGCTTCAAACAAAGCCATCCTCTCTAGAAATGTAAACCCTATGATACAGAAACACTGTGATGGTTAAGGCTGTGTGTCAACTTGGCTGGGTCATGATTTCAGTGGTTTGGCAGTTGTATGATTCTGTGATCACTTCCATGATGAGATTTGATATAATGTGATCACCTCCATGATGGGATCTGCTGTGAGTAGCCAGTCAGCTGAAAGGGAGTTTCCTTGGGTGTGTGGCCTGCATAGAATATAAGTGGACATTTGGGCAAGGCTCATGGGCTTTTGCTCCCTCTGGATGCTGCAGCTGGCTCCTGTTCATCTGACCTCCTCTTCTTGGGATATGAGCTAGCAACTTACCTGCAGTCTTCCCTGCCGATCTTGGGTTCACCAGCCCCACTTTGAGGACTAAGGTGCACCTGACCCAAGCCATGGTATTTTCAGTCACCTCATATGCATGCAAAAGCTGGACAATGAATAAGGAAGACTGAAGAAGGATTGTCGCCTTTAAATTATCGTGTTGGTGAAAAATATTGAATATACCATGGTCTGCCAGAAGAACGAACAAATCTGACTTGGAAGAAGTACAGCCAGAATGCTCATTAGAAGCAAGAATGGAGAGACTTCGCCTCATGTACTTCAGACATGTTATCAAGAGAGTCTATTCCCTGGAGAAGGACATCATGCTTGGTAAAGTAGAGCGTTGTTGAAAAAGAGGAAGACCCTTAATGAGATAGATTGATACAGTGGCTGCAACAATGGGCTCAAGCATACAAAATATTGTGAAGATGGCGCAGGATGGGGCAGTGTTTCGTTCTGTTGTACATAGGGTTGCCATGAGTCAGAACTGACTCAACAGCACCTAATGAGAACAACAAACCTGTATGTCTGAAGAATCCACCAAATGGTAGTTGCTTAGTAAATATTTAAATAAATGAACAAACGAAGAAATAAACACAGCTAATTAATCTTAAAATATGGTGTCAATGGATTGCTACCAGGTTCAGCCCTAACATATAGACTAGATGTGTCACTACCACATTAACAATGAAAAAGAGCCAGACTAACTTCAAATGACATTTTCAAACACATAAGAGAGCTGAGGTTGCAGAGCAAATGACTGGCTCAAAATCTAAAGAGAGACAGTGCTTGCAGGAAGAACATGTGCTCACCCGGAACAGACATAACTGGATATCAATAAAAAGAGTTCATCTAGAACAACTGACAAATTGGTAATGGCCAAGTGTGGGCTTCTGGGACAAAGTGAAAGTCTGGGAGTGGGGGGAGGGCACACAGAAATTAGAGGAGTCTGTAACATCTTTCAGGATTGTTCTCCATGGACCCCACCAGATGCTCACAGAAAAGATCAGAAAAGCTCTAAGAAGGGTCCATCATGAATGACAGTATCCATGTAGGAAGAGCAAGCAACTCTGCTGGATTCTTCCCCTTTCTCTACACTATGGAACAAAAGCCTTTATCTGTGATGGTAGGGCAACACCACTGGCCTTAGAGAATAGGTGACCACTCAGTGCAACTGGGGGAAGGGAATGGGAAAAAAAAAAATCTACTCTTGGGGGAGAAATAGGGTTATGTGTTAATCCCACAACTGCAGGCAGGGGAGAGGCAGAGAGCAGACAAGATCATAATACTGAGACCCAGGGGCATAGTGCATACCTAAAACAAAGATTTAATCCGAACTACAAAGATCACACACCCACTACCACCACCACCACCAAGATATATGCTTTAAATAGCAATGTGGCAATGGAGATAACCATGGAAATTACAATCTCAGCAATGGAGAACCTCCTTTACAAAAATTTCCCTTCACACTTTCATCTCTTTGACTTCCTCTTCTGACATCAGCTGGAGAAAACTGCCTGCTTTTTTAAAGGGTTCTAGTTATATTCACATATTTTATCTACACTCAAAGGGTAGGAGATTCAAGGATGATTGGGGATAATTTTTAGAATTCTATCTATCATACCCTTCCTCCAGGAGATGGTGCTTAATTCTCCTCCCCTTGAGTGTGGTCTTGACTTGGGAACTCGACTCACTTCTTTGAAGAAAGTAAGGAAAGCAAGACATCATAACTTTTCAGTGGGAAACCAGGCAAACACCGCCCTAAGCAAGCAATCAAGGTTAACATCACCAGTAATAACACATGTTGTTACTATTTACCCCTTGATATGATGTAGCAAAAGGGAAAATCACTTCTGTGGTATTCTCCCCCCAAAACATAACCAGAGTCTATTCATGAGAAAACACCAAAGAAATCCAAATTAATAAGTATTTTACAAAACTCTTGATCACTATTCAAAAATATCAAAACCATGGAGGATAAAAAAGACTGAGAAATGGTTACAAGTTGGAGCAGATCAAGGAGACACGGTGACTAAATGAAATGTGGTATCCTGGATTGCATCCTGCAACAAAAAATGGACATCAGTAGAAAAACTAGGGATATCTAAAAAAAAAAACTCTGTAATTTAGTTAATAGTGTTGTACCACTGTTAATTTTGTGTTTTGATTAGATGTTAGTAGTAGAGGAAATTGGATGAAAGGTATATGAGTAACTGCACCATCTTTGCATTTCTTCTGTAAATCTATTTTTTTTTCAAAATAAAAAGTTTTAAAAATGGTATTAGCACATTTAGATTTCACTATAACCGTCTTCCCCCCGTTAAACAGAGCTTCCCTAAATCTTGCCGTAGAAATCTTAAACTGATATTTGGATTTGACCCTTTAGTCAGGGTCACACAGGTAATATATAGTATGTAAGAAGAAATCTGACAGATACATTTTAATCAACTGATCAAAGTTAATAGTATGAGAAATGGCACACGTTTAATTATGTGCCAGCTGATAGGATTCAATGCAAAGAACATAGCATCATTTCGATGATATTTCTGCCAAAGATACATAACCTGAATCTACTCATGAGAAAACATCAAACAGACCCAAATTCACAGACAGGGACATTGCTAATTGTCCCTAGTGAAGATAATTGGCCTGTTATCTTAAAAAGTGTCAAAGTCATGACAGTCAAGGAAATGCTGAAGACCAAGTCCAGACTGAAGAAGTGACAACTAAAAGCAATGTGTGATTCTGGACAGGATACTGTTTCTAAAAGGAACAGTTTTAGATAATTGGTAAAACTTGAATATTTATAATATATTTAGGGATGAGTATTTCATCATGTCAGCAACTTACTCTCAGATGGTTAAAAAAAAGTCATTTTTACTCTCCTTGAAATTTATGGATCAGTTTAATAGCAACTTAGACACATATGCACAAGTTTATTCATAGCAGTGTTAGTCTTAATTGCAAAGTATTGGAATCAACCTAAACACCCATACATAGGAGACTGGTTGAATAACCCATGGAACATCATACAATGTAGTATTAAGCAACTGTTAAAAAAGAAAAAAAGGAAAGATTTCTATGAATTGATATGGCATGATTTCCATAAAATATTGTTGAGTGAAAAAAGCAAAATGCAAAATTATACTATTTATAATACGCTACCTTTCATGTAAGTATGACAGGATATAAGAAAATATATATGTATTGTAGAAATAATGGGGAATTAGAAGGTGTAGAAGGTATGAGTTTGGACTGACACCTATCTAATTATATAATTTTGTATAGTTTCGACTCTTAGAACCATGGTAATTTTTGACCTACCCCCAAAATAAATAAGTAATTATAATCAGGCAGGATGTGTGCATGGGGAGGGAATTCAAAGTAGAATAAAGACAGTAACAAATGAAGCTACCTGTCTTAGAAATGAATAGTATAGCCGTAGTGAAAAGTGTGAGGAAAGAAAGAACTACCATGTAATTTTGGAAAGCACAAGCCCTGGTGGCGCAATAGTTAAGTGCTCGCTGCCAACCAAAAGGTCTGTGGTTCAAACTCATCAGGAGATGAGGTGGGAAATCTGCTCCTATAAAGATTACAGCCTAGGAAATCCTATGAGGCAGTTCGTTTTACCATGTCACATAGAGACACTATGAGTAGAAATCGACTGGACAGCACACAGCAATAACAAAGACAGAAAGTACTGTTCATAATTGTACTCTATTAGTAAGTTTGCTTTCCATGGGATTCTAGGTTAGTAATCCTAAAACTACTGTATATGTACACAAGTATGCAAAAAATAAGTGAATATATTACGGGTAAAAAGTGTCAGTCTTCTCACTGTTGGAGATGTTACAAATAAAGGAAGCAAAAAGGATAAAATAAACTCATGGTCTTGGATTAAAATCAAAGGTATGGACTCACAGTGTTTACTTTATGGGTAGATATAGAAATAGATATAAATTTGTATGTATGCATCTGTAAATATATATATATTTCCTAGCTCTTAATGCTGAGAAGGTCTAGAAGCAATGTCTCAGTACCAGTGAGCATACCTAGCACCCAGATCTTCATTTCTAAATACCATTTTCCAATAAAAGAAACCAGTAATTCTTTGGTTGATTCTGGGAGAAACAGTTGATTCTAGGATTCGGCAGGGAAAGTACATGATTAGTCTGGGAAAGCTAAGACATTCAACTTTATTCCAGGAAGTAAGAAAATGCTCAAAAATTGACAGGATCATGTTGAAAGGACATACAAGTCAATTTGAAGGAAATCACAATGGCAAAATCTAGACAACTGAAGCAGTAAAATAAACAATGATAGTAACAGATTATAATTCATAGAATAAAATAAATATTCAGGAATCCATACTTAAATAAATTTAGGGGAAGGGACATTTCTTCCTTCTAGTAGAATCCCAATTAATAAATGTAGAAGCAATTATGCAAATATAAAATCAACATTTGGCAAACAAAGCAATAATTGTTGCAGGCAAGACTTATCAATGGATGCTAAACGAAGTCCTTGAAAGCATGATGGGTTACAGGTTGTTAGCATATTCTCAATGTGAGTAAGATACAAAATTCAATATATTTATTAATTAAAAAGGAAAAAGTAGTGATTTTCAGTAGAGAAAACTTACAGATGTCACCTTAATCAACTAATCAACATCGCCAGTAATAAAATATAGTGATATCATATACCTCCTTAGATAATGCACTAACAGGGGCAAAAAATAATGTCTGTGATATTCTTGCCAAAAATGCATAACCCCAATGAACACATGAAAAAACATCTGATCAACCCAAACTGAGGGACATTATACTGCCAGCAATCTTCAAAAGTATCCAGGCTTGAAAGACAAAGAAAGACTGAGTAACTTCCAGATTGGAAGAGACTAACAGCCACGTCAATTACATACACTATGAGATCCTGGGGCCAGAAAAAGGACATTAGTGGGACAACAGGTAAAACAAAAGAAGCTGGATGAAGGAACTCACCATGAAAACCTGTAATGGTTTTCTTCTTCAAAATTTTAATCTAAAATTATTTCTAAACATAAATTTTATACAAATTAGATAGACAGATAGGTAGATAGATAGAATGAACCAGAAAAGTTTCATCTATCTTCTGCAAGGGAAGGGGAGTGCATAGTCATCTGGCTGCATGAAACGGGACATGGTATTTAGGGTCTAACCCTCAATCCACCTATCCCAAATAACTAAAATTGGTTGAAAACCTTCCAATCAATTCTCCTGTCTTCAGTCCCACCTCCACTTTACCATCAATGGAACTGGAACATCTTATTCTTGAGTTTTTATGTGGACCCATGGTGAGAACTGATTTAACCCTATTAAACACCCTGTAGCCCATCACCACTAACAAGATCTCAAGTACTTTATTTTTAGCTTCCTCTGGTCTACTAAATCAATTCCTACTCACTGATCTGCTTTCCAGCTTCCAGATTTTTACTAACATCTCTGTGTCAACTCCTCACTTCTTCTGTATGTCTTTGGTGGCTTATTCCTGTTTTATCCCACTATTTTCATTTGAGTGAGGTTTTAGAAGGGGAACAAGGAAAAATGTATTTTCAATCTCCCATGCTTTTTTTTTTTTTTTTTTTAAAAAAAAAAAAAAAAGTAACTCTAGTGTTTGTACCCAACTTAATGTTTATTGAACTAAGTTTATGTTATTCTCGTGTAGCTCCAGAAGACAAAATTTAGTGAGGACATCCTTGACACATCCATATCCACAAACACCTAGGGGGCTGTTTAGAATAAAGAACCACAACTGACAAGTTTGATGAGATAAATTTTAGCTAATTACAAGAAAGGATTCTCTCAGTCTCAGAATGGTTCAAAAATCAACAAATTGTCTGGGGAAGTACTGAATTTCCTGTGTAGAGTCCAATTAAAGACTGGATGACCACTAGTCAGGAATGCTAGTATCTCCAGTGAAGTTAGAAAACTTAGTGTGAGACTGTGGCATTTTGGGAAAAGATTGTTACATAGTAACCCAATTAATTCAACAAGTACATCATGAGCACCTATTGAGTGCATCTTGTGAGCCCTGGTTGCGCGGTGCACTCAGCTGCTAATTGATTGAAAGGTTGGCGGTTCAAACCCACAAGCCACTCAGTGGGAGAAAGATGAGGTCTATGGGGCAGTTTTACTCTGTCCTATAGGGTCGCTATCAGTCAGAATCGACTCTACGGCAGCAGGTTTGTTTTGGTTTGATTTGGTATTATGTGGATAAATTGGTTCTAAGCCTCACAGCAGTGAGGGAAGTGTGCCCTCTGCCTTTCTGGCATTGCCATTCCTGTGCTCTCCCAATAGCAGCCCCTAACCTCACCAGTGCACTGCATTTGCCTTAACTTCCTCATCATGTCCTCTGAGGAAACCTGCTTCACCAATTCCTAATATACCATGAAGAACGTGTTCATCAGTAGTTTTTGCTTTTGTCTTTTAGTAATCATTATTTCAGGCCACATCAGCATATTTATGAAATCACATTCCCTCCTTCCTCCTATTTTAGTTCTGCTGAATTAGACAGCTGAACTCAAAGGAGGTCGATAGTCATATAATCATCATGAGCATATAATCATCATGAGAGGTGTGTTTTCACCAGGCAGAACCAGACAGAACAAGGCATCAAGGAAGTGGGAGGCCTGAGACAAGATCTTACAGTGATATCTCATCTTGAATCCAAGGTTGAATGGTAGAAGCTGAGGCATGATATAAGACTTTGCGACCACCAGCACCAGGACACGCATGAGCTATCGACTATTGCCCTTCTCTTATGGTATGAAAACGTAGGATACTTTTTGACTTTGGCGAAAGGCATGGAGCTTATTTTGATAAAACTCAAACAAGTAAGGTCATTACGGAATTATCACATATTACAGAAGCTTACCTGCCCGTTCTGAGACCAGAGTTCTTGTTAACTGGCAAATTTATTAAATAGATAACATGTAAACTGGTCCAAATCAGAATTACAAAGAAACTAACCCTGCTAATCACCCTCACCTGGCGACAGGTGGGTAACCTGGTAGATGTGAGTGTACTCAGCCTGTGTAATATCCCCACCTCAAGTTATTCTTGAATATATAAATTGTATATGTAACAAAATAAGGTAAATATTTGTACTTATTAAGGAGATGCTACTTTTGTGTACTTAATAACAGGAAAAAAATCATCACAAACGTTTTAAATAAGCTCAGGTTTTGGGATTCTCATGAAAATTGTTGAAATATATATTTCTATACAGAAATCAAAACTAAAAAATGAATATTTTTTAAAATAATAAGCTGGAAAGCATTTTTAATAAATACTTTAAACCGATGTAAAATTGCAGTTTATGTAATGCTGCTGAGATAATCCTTTTATTAGTTGCATGAAATATGAATAAAATGCAAATAATAATAAAATTATTGACATGATAATTCAACAAAATAGTTATGTATGCCGGGAGTGCAGATTTATTACAAACATAGAACAGTGATGGAAAAAATATGTAAAGTCTAGGAAGCCCCAACAGCAATAGAGACATTAATTGAAATAGTTGCTGTCTTAAATGAGTGCTTACGATGTGCCTTGCATTGCTTTGAGCATTTTATTTCTTTCAGTTAGTTCTTACAACTCAAGTTAGTTTTTGCCCACTTTAGTAGTGACGAACTGTAGCTTAGGAAAGTTCATTACCTTGTTAAAAGTCACACGTCTAGTATGTGCCCAAGTCAAGATTTAAAACTAGAGCTTTGAGCTTTTGCTCAAAGAAACAAATTTCAGTTATCAGGATGTTAAAGTATCAATTAAGCAGCATTATTTCTGCAGACTCATTATAAAAACTGTCTGATTTCTACTTAAGAAACAAACCCATGATAGAATTTTAGCAGTAGGAAATGGTATACACATTTTGAGCCAAATCTGGAATTTATTAGGAGAATGTGCCATCAGAGAAGCCATTGACCCCCTTGGAAACCATGCTTCATCTCTACATTTAATATGGAGATACTTTAAGAGAACATGTCACAGTCTCAGTGTTTATGCTTCCTTAAGTGAATGCCCTAAATTTTTCTGTAATGTGACAATGTCATGAAAATAGAGTGTTATGATTCAGTTAGGAAGTGACTGATATCTCTGCTGTCTGCTTTCCTTCCTGTCCGTCCTTTTGGATTCAAATTAAATAACAACCCTGTGTCTCTAACCCAAATGTATGAAAACAATGGTCAAGGTGAGTGAAGCTTCCTGGTGCTGAAAATAACACAAAGGAAAGGAAATAGAGAAAGGAATGAATGCAGATATAATATAGAAGAGCATCCAGCCCTGGACATCTGTGCCATCTTCAGATGAAGACTGGAGCAGCTGAAAGATTTCAGTGATAAGAGGGGCAAAGAGGATATCCTGAAGAGTGAATGTGGAGGCTGGAAATATTCACAATGGGGATGAGAAGACTTTACATCCAGCCATTTAGGGTTTTTGCTTGGCCTCACTCTCTCCAGCTCCCAACAGTGTGACCTATTTGGTTTTCAGAGATATTTGTTGATTGTGGAGCTGAAATACAACTTGCTCTAGAGTTGGAATGAAACACATAGGAAACCAAGGTCAGAGTACTATCCCTTTCCCTAGATTTGTCTGGATCTCAGTCAATGGCAGCTGAGAAATGAACCACAGTAAAGGCTTCGACAGAGCAGAGAACGCCACATGAAATTAACCATGCAGTTGGTAGATATAATTTTAAAGATTTTTGAGCAGAAAGTACGACGTACTTTTTAGCTTTATCAAATTATATAAATCTCCCACCATATTTGTTTTTCATTCATTAAAATCTTCGGTGTATTTCAGAGGATTGGTATTTCTAAAAGAAACCAGGACTATAATCATCATATCTACTCTTAATAGGTTAAGAAAACCAATGCAGCATTTTAATTGATTGCAGTTTTAACCACAGATAAACCATAAAATCAAAGCCTGAACAAACAGTGTTAATGCCAAAAAAAGGCAGCACAAATTTTCATTATTGTACACAGGCATGGATGTAAGACCTAACAAGTCCTAAACCTCACTAATAATAATAATTAATGTAATAATTACTTATGTAATAATTAGTACATTCTCATAATGGAGAGGCACAAATCAAATTCTTTGGATGATAAGAGTGATGGTTAAATTTTTTTAAAAATATGAACAAAGACATTTGATAAAGCACTGCTATAGATCCTAGTGGCTCACTAGAGTTTAAAAAAGTCAATACATTTTGATTTTTCTCACAAGAAATCACTTTTCAAGGTTGAAGGGTATGCATTTTACACCATGAGTTTATTGTTAACATTTTTTCTCATTTTCTTTCCCACCTCTCCTGCTCTACTCTTCACCTGAGCCAAGGGGTAAATACCCACTAATGACGCCCATTAGCTTTGTCTTTAAAAATAACAAATTGATGAGCAGACACCCCAAATCCGTCATTAGGTGGGTAATAAACTGAAAGAGCTCTTTGATTATAATATGATGAAAGATTTATTAACAAACATGTATTCAGCTAAATCATAGTATTGGCAGGTTTATGAGATTGTTTCTCCCCAGCTGACAGGTGGGGCCTGCAGGCTGCTGTGGGAATGAAAACACTAAATCCGTTAGTGTAGTACATAATGATCTAATTACCGCCCCAATGGAGGGCCTCACAGGGGCTAGGATTTCTGAAAGTTCCTTAGGGTTTGCTTGGTCCTGACTCAGAAAAAGAAACATGTACTAAAATTCAAGGGATGAAACAAAAATATGCTAAATAAAATGGAATAACCTGGGGTCTAACAGAAGGCATGTGGTTAAGTGACTTTACTAAAGAGAGTAAGAAAGAAAAGAAGGAACGGATGAAAGAAAGGAAGGAAGCAGAGAAAGGAGGGAGGAAAGGAGATGGAAGAGAGGAAGGTAGGAAGCAAGAAAGGCAGGGAGAGAGGGAGGGAGGAAGGACAGAAGGAAGGAAGGAATGAAAGAAGGAAGGAAGGACAGATACATGAAACAGAAAGGTGGAACCCTAGAAAATGCCAAGTACTTGCAGGCAGTTTTGACTCTTTAGAATATTCTAGTAGAGATTTCTTGGAGAATATTTCAATATGTAATATTAAAAATTTAAAATATAAAATAAATTTGTCAAACAGTACACTTAAGTCACATTATTTCATAAAAGAAATGCACATAGAAAAATAACAAATGATATATTAGAAGCTATTTGTAAAATGATGGGCAAAAATCATATTTAGAATATTTTATATATTTATGCCATATATTTATACTTTATAATATATAATATAATTTCATATCAGAATATATTATTGGACCAGTTGAGGTTTTGCCACTGGACACTTATTCACCCAGGACTGCAAAGTTTTAATATGTGGGTATACTCTTAAAAAGAAGCCCTGGTGATGCAGCGGTTAAGTGCTCAGCTGCTAACCGAAAGGTCAGTGTTCAAACCCACCAGCCCCTCTGCAGGGGAAAGATGTTAGCAGTCTGCTTCCATAAAACTTTACAGCCTTGTAAATACTATGGGGCAGTTCTACTCTGTCCTAAAGGGTTACTATGAGTCAGAACCGACTCCATGGCAGTAGGTTTTGGGTTTTTATAATCTTAAAACATGGTGTATGAGAAACTCTAAAAATATTTATCATATTACCAACGCTGTCTATCTTAACACACCCCTCAGTGCTGGATTATTCTGTATACTGAAGGATAACCACATTTTGACAACAGTTACAATATTTAATTTTTGGTGAGTTTGGTTTTTACAAGATATATTTTCCTTGAAATGAATTTCTTATCCAAAAGATTTTTTTTCTTTTTCTCATAGAATACTTAGAATCAGTTATTTTTCCTCTATTAACTATTGTTTTGTCAAACACAGACACACTTACTAAACTAAAATTAAAAGTAAAATTTACAACAAAATACCTTAGCTTGAAATGTGGCTTTGGTCAACATTTTTACCGTTAAAAAAAAAAAAAATCATATCCCTCTGTAGATGTTAAAGCAGCATACCCAAACCCGAATCCATTGCCATCGAGTCGATTCCGACTCATAGTGACCCTATAGGACAGAGTAGAACTGCCCCCATGGGGTTTCTAGGGAGCTGCTGGTGGACTTGAACTGCTGACCTTTTGGTTAGCAGCCAAGCTTTTAACCACTGCGCCACCAGGGCTCCTAAAGTAACATAAAGAGGATTATATTATTAACCCCCGTATTTAATGAAAATAAAATGGGGAGAGGAAAATTTAGGCTCTTAGTACTGGAAAGGATATTAAATAGTCTAACCATCTCACTATAGATATAGTTAGATAAATTCAGATAATTTCCTCAAACATACTTCCCATAAACACAGCATTTATTTTCCATTACATGTACACAGATGTGAAACCACAAAAGCCTCTTAAGGAAGTATCAGTCTTCTGATGTTAATAGAGATCTCTGTCATCATAAACATCTAGATGAAAGTGTGAAGCTAAAGTAGTACTTGACATAAAATAATAGACAAATACTGGAATGTGTTTGTGTGTAAGAAAAATAAAATTCATTTTAAAGTAATAATCGAAACAGCTCTCACGTTTTGAGTATAAGTCACTTTACTAAATAGTATAGCAGGTACTGTGTGTGCATGTATAGATGTCTATATATACGTATCTATCTATCTATCTATCTACATGTTTATGCAGAGCCCTGGTTGTGCAATGGTTAAGAGCTGGGCTGCTAACCAAAATGTCGGCAGTTTGAATCCACCAGCTCCTCCTTGGAAACTCTATGGGGGCAGTTCTACTATGTCCTATAGGGTCACTATTAGTCGGAACTGACTCAACGGCACATGACAACAACAACATACGTATGCACATTTTGCTTTAAAATTATTATAGTAATACATAACCTTTTAGCACACGATTATATATATATGTATATGCATTTTGTATATGTATATGCATACACAAAATGCATACACACACACACACACACATATATTCCAAGCAGCAGCTGGTAGATTCAAACTGCTGACCTTTTTGGTTAGCAGCCTAGCTCTCAACTACTGCACCACCAGGACACCATTTTATATATATATATTTAAGCGCTCAGCTGCTAACCAAAGGGTCGGCAGTTCAAACCCACCAGCCGTTCCATGGGGGAAAGATGTGGCAGTCTGTTTCCATGAAGATTATGTTCTTGGAAACCCTATAGGGGCAGTTCTACCCTGTCCTATAGGGTTGCCATGAGTCAGAAGCAACTTGATGGCAGCAGGTTTTTGTGTATGTATACACCCACTCTTCACTTATAGACATGGTTAGGTTCCAAAGACCAGGTCATTATGTGAAAATCAGGGTTATGCAAAAATGGAAGATAAACCACATGAGATCACAAAGTGGAGGATGACTACATCATTACATAACTGTCAAATTACATCATTACATAGCCGACACATTACATCATTATATAACTGACAAACCACTGAGAATCATTGCCCAGGCAAGTTGACACACAACCTTGACCATCACAGTCAGTGTTACTCTCACCTCCCACCTCAGCGTTCCTTACTGCCAGACATATGTTATTAATGTGCAAAATAATCAGATGGTAGATTTTTTACTATTGTCATAAATTTTGGAAATGTCAGATAATGAGATAGTCGATAAGAGAGGAGTGAGTGTATATATATGTGTGTGTATTTATTTCTATATATGCAGAATCATGTGCTAAAAGAATAGACATTAGTATTATATATAAGTGTATATGTATATATGTATGTATATATGTATAAATATAGTATACAGAACCATGTGTTAAAAGGATATATGTATATGTGTATATGTATATATATACAGTATACAGAACCATGTGTTAAAAGGATATATGTATATGTGTATATGTATATATATACAGTATACAGAACCATGTGTTAAAAGGATATATATATTACTATAATAATTTTAAAGCAGAATGCATTTAACTGGCCATTTCATTATTTTTATCAATTCAGATTATCCGAAGGAAATATTTACTGGCATACAGATATTTCCAAGCTTTAGTAAGGCAGCAGGTATATTCTGCATCCTACTTAATTAAGTTTATCATTAAGACAGAGATGATAATAATTACATTGATACCACAGGCTTGCCGTGATGATAAAACAACAGAACATATGTAGTTCCTAAGCTACTAACTATATATAAGTCAGAGACCATTGTTTCCGTTATTATGGCCCCTGAAACTGTTTTCCCCTCTCTACATCTGGGACTTCTCATCCCACTGTGATCTTTTGTAACACCTCTTCTCTGACCCAAGTACTGGGGAACTTGATCCGCAAGGATTCAAATGATGCAAACAAGTTATTCAAGATGCCTTATGTTTTCCCCAGTTAATATGGAAATATTTCACCTCCTAAGAAGACTGGGCACTCCTTGAGGACAGAGAACACATCCCTCTCTCTCTTCTAACTTCTACAGCTCCCAGAATAGATTGGGGGACAGGAAGTAGATTCAATGAACACTTAACAGCTCAAAATACTGTGGAAATGTGAAACTCTTTCCAAGAGGCAGATTTCATAAAACAAAGCATTCAAGATTATTTTGAAGTACTCCAAAATATATTTTGTTGAAAACCCACTTAGCGAGCATTCCTTACTGAGCATTCCTGAGCTGTCCTAGGCTAGCTCTCTGAGATTTCATCCAGCTACGGAAGTTTCAGTATCTACATTTTATTTTCTCACAATTAGATTATAGAATTCCTTTAGTCATTGAATCCTTCAGCAAATATTACCTAAACACTTACTTCACTGCATGGAGAACACTGTGCTCTTTGCACTTAAGAAAAATCAACTGAGATGTCACATAGATGATTGCTACCATGCCTAGAGCATAATACAATTCAATAAGTGATTTATAATAAATTGTTATGAACAGCAGGGTGAAATCTATGCATTCATGAGAAAATCTAAATGCAGACTAAGAAGGAGTTTATTCTTAGGTAGGCAATGGGATTGGGAAGACAAGACCATTCACAAATGTTTATTGTCTGTTAGGCAGGGGCAGATTATCCAATAGGCAAGGTAAACACAGGTTTACCTTGCTTACAGATCATCTGTTGTGAACAATTTCATTTTTTTTTTTTTTTATCACATCAAAGACTCTGCTTCTAGGTATGGCTGGTATCTGTCTCTCTTCCAACCCCACAGCACCTTCCGACAGAATCAAAGCCTCTTTTCAAATTTACAATCCCTAACAGGGGCAGATGACCCAGTAAGCAAGGTAAGCATGGGTTTACTTGTGCTTATTTACTAATCTGCAGTGAAAAAGTTCATTACAGATGATCTGGTAAGCAACGTAAACTCGATGCTTACCTTGCCTATTGGATAATCTGCTGCTGTTAGGTGAGACGTGGTAGATTCCGGGGATTAAAAGATGAAAAATGAAAGACTTACACTCTACTAGGAATAGATATAAGCACATAAACAAATGTAACATAGTGTGATCAAAGTGCTACACTAAGAAAACAGAGCGGTATGTGGGACCACAAGAAGTCCTTGTTGCATAGTGGTTAAGAGCTTGGCCGCTAACCAAAAGGTCAGCAGTTTGAATCCACCAAGCCGCTCCTTGGAAACCCTATGGTGCAGTTCTCCTCTGTTCTATAGATAGGGTCACTGTGAGGTGGAATTGACTTGAGGGCAACTAGTTTGTTTGTTTGTTTGTTTGTTTTTGGTATGGGAACACAAAGGAAGGTACTTTACTCTGACATGGGGAATTGGGTTCCCAAAGCCTTAGCCAGAAGAAGGCATAAACATGGAGCAAGAATGTTCCAAGCAAGGGAAGGCCTTGAGATGAGCAGTGAAGGCTATTCTAGAAATTTAAGAAGAAAAAAAAGTGTAACTCACTATAGCTAGAGCAGAGTACTAGGGGAGAGGCGGTAAGAGATGAAGCTAAATATAGGTTTTTATAAAATATGTTAAGGAGTTTGGGCCTCATCCAGAAGACAATGGGCAGTCAGCTAAAAAGCTTTTTGTAAGATAATGACATGCTCAGCTTGCATTTCATGAAGACCACTTGGCTTGCAGTGAGAAGAATGAGTGGAGGAATCTTCCAACAGGAGGCTTGAAGGACAGTTAGTTCACAGCTTCTGGAAAATCCATGTGAGAGATTATAATAACCCAGACTAGACCATGCCAATGAGGATGAGTGGAAGAGGGTGGCTTAGAGATATATTTAGAATGCAGTTTTATATATTATTTTAAAATTTAGGCATTTATTTATTTTTATGTCTGATTGGATGTGGGGAAAGAATAATCAAGGATGCCATCAGGCTTTGAACTTGAGAAGCTGAGATCAGCAGCTATGAAAGAGGGAGATTGAAGAGTAAAAATAATGACTTCAGTGTGGCATATATTGACTTTAAGATACATATGGGATGTTCAGCTGTTTCCATCCATTAGACAGTTGAAAACATGGGTCTGAAACAAAGAATTGCAAAATAACTTGGAACTATAAACTTAGGAGACATCAACCCATGGGAAGTAATTAAGTTCTTGAGAATGGAAATAATCACCTAAGAAAAACAACTATTTGGTGGATGGACAGAATAAGAGATTCCCACCAAGGAGAATGAGGAGAGTCAGAGGAAAATCAGGAGAATGGTATGTCATGGAAGCCAAAGAAAAATGATATTTTAAGAATGGAGTTGAGAAGTCAAGACAAATAAACACTAAAAAGGGTTCATTGGATTTAATGAGGAGAATTGTGGTCACTTTAATTGGAGCAGTTTCATTGAAATGATGAGGAAGGGAGACGTTGGAGGGGAAATTTTTGATAGAAGGGTATTTTTAAAAGATGGGAAAGTTTGCTGAGCACGTGGCATCGGAAGAATGAGTGGAGTTTCTACTGGGAAGAAGGAGAAAAACCTTCTCTCAGAGCTAAGTGCTAAGATGGGGGTTATAAGTGGTTAGTAGGAGAGCAAGTGCGGAGTCTGATGTGGTTTAAAAATAGCATTCCTGGAGAGATGTTGAATGGCCTGATCGAGGGAAGATCATTCTAAAATTTTAAAATGGAAGACTGAGGCATTTGGACATTATTCTGTGGGGCAACAGCAAGCCATTAAAAGGTTTTAAATGGCCAAATGTCAAATCTAGAACTGAGTTTTGGAAAGATCGCTCTAGGAGTAGAAGAAGGATTAATTGGAGAATAATTACCATTAATTATTAAGTGATGAGGACTAATGCCAATGTCCTTTCTCAATACTAAGGCATGGAGCCTTGTCAGTATATTCACCATATTATCCTTTCATTTCTAATATGTCATAACTTGATAGTGCTGTCACCTCACAGTATTTGTGACTTTATAAAGTACCTGTGGATCTGTTAAGGACACGTGAAAGGAGTTTCTCTTGTATGGTTCATACGATGCTTGTCTGTAAAGCAAGACTCTTGAATTCCTAATAAATAGTCCATACCGTCTATATCCAAATGAAAGTAGGAAACAATTCCCTTTAGATTCTACACTGAGTTTACTTTGGAAAGTGCCGGTGAGAGCCAGTTTGCAAATTACTCAAGATAATCTGAATTCTTTTCCTGAATTTGTACTTCTTTTTGCCAAGAATGATTACCTGGCAATGATTATCATCATACCCACTATCCTGGGTTCTTGAAGGTTCAGATTGTCTCCAAAATCAACTTCAGGTTCCAAGTTGGAAATATTGGTTTCTTGTAAACATTCAAAAATTCTGAAGCATCTCTAAAAAGACATATCCAAAACTACAAATATTTTTTGTGCAGCAGCAGCCTGGTCTGAAGACGTGCCATCTTCCCATGTTCTGCATTGTAACACTTCTCATTTACCTACAAAGGAGAAAGGCTGCTACCTATAGTTCCTCTTGCCTTTTAAGTCCCTAAACTAGCTAGTCCTATTAACCAATTAACACAGCTGGGGGCCACTTAACAGCCTACCCTTTTACTCAGTACCTACATTCCCTATTTGACCTCAGAACAACTACATCCACCATAAAATGCTTGATTCCAACTACTCAGGCATGGGGACGCTGATAAGGCAGAAGAAGGGTTTTTGTTTCTGAAAGCAAGACACCCAAGTCAATTTGTCCCAATTGTATCTGCACAAGGCCTATTATATGGACTATGATTTCTCGGGATGAAAGCTGTGAACTCCCAGGTCACTTGTAAACTGATCACTCCCCAGCCTCTCCTCCTCCTGCTTTTAAGTGGTCTGAGGCTGGTAAACTGAAACCTGAAGAAACACAGAGCTCTGATCCCTGGGACCTCCAGAGCAAACCTGGACTTTGGCTGATTTGCTGTAGGAAGTAACTGCTTACTCACCCCATAATTAACACCACAAGCTGATCTTTGGAAGATAAAGTACAGAAGGTCAGACATAAGATCAGCTAGTGAAGGATTTCATGAAAGCACTACTTTTAGTAGCTCTTGTGGCTACTTCACTCATGAAACAATTGGGTGCAATTTCTAAGAATATGACTGCTCAGAGAAATGGAAGAAAGAGTGAACTGTACATCGCTGTACATGCCTTCAGTAAACCCTATCGCCATCCGTTGGCTAATGAAGCCATAGTACGTGCCAACTTGATACTGTACCAAGATGTAAAACATGCAGTTTGTTCAGTGGCAAGTTAATGTAAACAATGTTAACTACATTTTACTATTTTGTATAAAGACTGAGCTTTCTAAAACACACAACTCGTCACATTTTTTCCTTGGTAGAATTATTTATGGCTCCTTTCTTGCATCAAATAAAGTGCAAACCCCTTTAAGGCCTATAGGTCTCAGTGACCTGGTTTCCTAACTACCTTTCCTAGCTTCCTTACCCTCACTGCCATCCTCTCAGCCATACTTACCTCCACAGGTCCATAGAATGTAGCTAAATTTCATGCCTCTACACCTCTGCGCAAGTACCTAGTTGGTACAAATGGTTTGCACTTGATTACTAACCTAAACGTTGGTGGTTTGAACCTGCCCAGTGGTACTACAGAAGCCCTGCAATCTGCTTCATTAAGACGATAGCCAAGAAAACCCTATGGAGCAGTTCTGCTCTTCTCACATGGGCTCACTGTGAGTGGGAATTGACTAAATGACAAAAACAACACTTCTGCACAGACTGTTCCTTCCCTTCAAATGCCCTTACCCCTTTGTCTATGAGGCGAATTATACTTCTTCTCCAGGAATTACCTTAAGAATTCCTTCCTTGCAAAGCCTTCCTTGGCTATATCTCCAGCATCACCCTTTCCTGTGTATATACTGCAGCTTATACATATTGCATCGCTGTAATGGAAAACATTAAACTGTACTGTAATTTATGTTTACATGGCAGTCTTCCCCAGGAGACTATGAGCTTGTAAGGGCAGGAATAACGTGTTCTTCATTTTGACTCTCCAGTACAGAATCCAGTTTCTAGCACATGATGAGTACACAAGACATGTTAGATGAAGGCACAAATAGTTTAAGAACTTCATGAAATATTCTAACACTTATGGTATGATATTAATGATATTTTGTTCTGGTATCTACCACTCTTAGATGAATTCTAAAATAGATATTGAATTATGGGAAAATGAATAAAGAGATGTGGCAATAATAGAAATTACTTTTTGATTTCTTGTTTCACAAATAATCTATAATCAAAGTCTAGCTTGATCCACTTTATTCTATATCTGGGAGTCAATGAAATTGGAGACAGATAAATTGTTTTATGTAGTAAAGACCACTAAGATTCAATTCAAGGAGCTCATATAAATCACTATTCATTTTTACCTAGTATCCAGGTAAACATCTCTTACTTGGGAATCAAGAGGCCTAAATTTCAGCCGTGGCTCTGGCATGAGCAATAGAGAGTTTCCTCTTTTCCTCCTTTACATTGTCTCATTTGCAGAATATAGGCGTTAGATTGTTTCAAAGTATACTTTCCAACTCTAAGATTTTATGATTCCACGAAATATCCAGGTAGATTGTATAACTGTAGTATACATATTTATAAGGTCCACTCTCTGACAATGTAATCATTTGATCTCATTATTTTAATTCAGGTGCTAATACAGTCAGAGTCTAATCTAAGGACCACATGAGCAAATTAGCATGAACAAGGCAAAACTTCTGCTTCCTCAGACACAAACTGTATCCTTTATTTTACAGGGTCTCAGGATGCATTCTACTCATCACACAGGAACCCAAGAGTGACAGTGCTTACACCATATTTGTCAGGACGATTAAGAAGTCACTTGTGGCATGTATGTTTTGCTGACCCCAGGTCAATAGCTTCACCCTTATACACAAATGTTTATCCCCTTTCACCCAGTGGTTCTACTTTTGGACATCTATTATAAAGAAACAGTCCCCCAAATTGACATCACTTTAAACCCAGCAATATGCTTTATAACATTATGTACAATATTAAAAACTAGAAAATAAGTTATATATCCAAAGTAAGGGCATTGATACATTAGTACATATTAAAAATAGTAGGATAAAATATCACAAAGCTATTAAACATGTTGTGGAAATATGTTTTCGTGGTGGGTTATAATAAAAGCTGTCTTTAGAGAATAGTCATATTGGCATACGAAGGAAATATAAATGGAATCCAATACTAAAATAATGTATAATTGTAAAGATACTATGGGTGACTTTTCAAATCTTCTGTCCAATTTTTAATATTTTCCAAATTTTCTGTAATAAATATGTATGTATTTGATGGCCAGACAAAAAATGTAAATGTATATTAAAGGACATCATTGCATTTTTTTCTTTAAAATACGTACACAATTAAACAAAACAACACTTAAAACATTAAAATAGACCATCTAAATTTGAAAAGCATTCTACCTATGCAATAAACTGAAAAAACCAAAAACAAAAAAGTTCACCAGGATATCTAAATAAACTTCACTGAATAAACAAGCATGATACAGCTCAAATCAACTGTTATTGTTGATGTCGCTGCTGTGTGTCATCGAATCAGTTCTGATTCACAAATGATCTAGAGGAAATATTTTAAAATAAATCACAAAGTAGGTTTATTAATGTACATGTAAACATATTTGTAACCAATAATCCATGTTTCAAGTTTTCAAAACTCATTATATATAGATTTGCACTATAAACAGAAAGTACTTTCAAAGAATTAAAAGAATTTCAAAGAAAGAGAGATAGAACCTATGCTCCACAGGACAAAAAGATTCGTAGAATAGCTCTCAAGGAAGTTCCAGAGTGAAAGAGTAGAAAATATATGAAATTTCAAGTCCATGTGGCAGTGAATCACCACAAATTCCCATAGCCATTCCTATTATGTGGCTGCTCAGAAAATGGCATCTCACCCTCTTTTACCTCCATCAGAACTTGGGGCCATCAGACTTTGCGTGCCATTACCCATAGAATGGAAATAAAACAGGAAACACAAATGGCCAGTGTGAAGAGGATGAATAGATCATTCTGTGCAGGTAAGAAATAATTCGTATTTTAACCATATCTCCAAGTGTACATCTCCACTTGGATGACCCACAGAAACCTCAAACTCAATATTCCCAAATTGGAATTCATCATAATGCCCCACACCTGCTTCTTTTCCAGAAACTTTGTTTCAATGACTGGCACCTCTTTAAGCCTAGGCTCTAGGCCAGATGTCTGGGCATCGTCCAAGGGGCTCCTTCCAACTTATCTCATGAATGCCCAGTGAATTGATTATTCCCTAAACATATCTGGACATGATATCTTACTAGCCTCTATCAGGTCTGATTTACTCTAATAGGTTCCTAACTGGTGTTCTCTCTAATCTGATCTATCACTCATTCATCTGCCTCACATCCAAGACAATGTGGAAATTATCGAACAATATTATTACATGCAAGTAAAATTTAGCTGAAGATAATTAAAAAATGATTGCAGCAGTACATCAACAGGGAACTGCCAGAATTCAAGCTGGATTCAGAAGAGGACATGGAATTAAAGATATCATTGCTGATGTCACGTGGATATTGGATGAATGCAGAGAATACCAGAAATACCTGCTTCACAGGTCTCCCACACTTTTTACTCTGGTGTCCCTGTAGATGCCTTCTCTTCCTTATTCAATATTTACACCAGAAGTCAGTTATATAATGATGTAGTAATCTTCCATGATGTGATTTGATGTGATCAGCCAATCAGTTGTAAGGAGAGTTTCCTAAGGGGTGTGGTCTGCATCCAATATATATATGGATGTTCTGGCGAAGCTTATTTGCTTGCTCTGGATCTTGCATCCAGCTTGTCATCATCTGACCTCTGGTTACTGGGACTTGAACCAGCTGCCTGCCATAGTGCCTACTGATATTGGGATTCATCAGCCTCCAAAGCTTGCGAGCCAGCAGCCTGTCACATTACTTGCCAATCTTGGATTCATCAACCTCCACAGCCTGTGTGTGAACCAGCAGCCTACCGTCTGACCTGCTGGTCTTAGGTTCAGCCCCTGCAGCTAGGCGAGTCAGGAGAAGCCTCCAGCCTGATGCCTGACTTATAGACTTGGAACTTGCCAGCCTCTACAACCACATGAGCCCTTTCCTTGAGGTAAAGCTCTCTGTCTCTCTCTCTCTTGCTCTCTCTCGCACTCTCTCTATATATTTGTTGTTGTTGTTATACATTACAACTTAACATAAAGAAAACAAAAGTCTTCACAACTGGACCAATAAGTAACATCATGATAAATGGAGAAAAGAGTGAAGTTGTCAAGGATTTCATTTTACTTGGATCCACAATCAATATCCATGGAAGCTGAAGTTGAAAAATAAAATGACACATTGCATTTGGCATATCTGCTGCAAAGGATCTCTTTAAAGTGCTAAAAGGCAAACATGTCACTTTAAGGACTAAGGTGTGCCTGACCCAAGCCACGGTATTTTCAATCACTTCATATAGCTATGAACACTGGGCAATGAATAAAGAAGACTGAAGAAGAGTTGATGTCTTTGAATTATGGTGTTGGTGAAAAATATCGAATATACCATGGCCTGCCAGAAGAACAAACAAATTTGTCTTTGAAGAAGTACAACCAGAATGCTCCTTAGAATCACGGATGGCAAGACTTCGTCTCACACACTTTAGACATGTTATCAGGAGGGACCAATCCCTGGAGAAGGACATCATGCTTGGTAAAGTCGAGGGTCGGCGAAAAATAGGAAGATCCCCAATGAGATGGATTGACACAGTGGCTGCAACAATGGGCTCAAGCGTAACAATGATTGTGAAGATGATGCAGGACTGGGCGGTGTTTCATTCTGTTGTATATGGTGTTGCTATGAGTCCAAACCGACTCGAGGGCACCTAACAGCAAGAATAATCTTTAGTCCCTATTTCAGTTAACTCATCTTTTTTCATTCCTTATCTCTGTGAATGGTGCCAAGACACAAAGTATGACAACTTTCTTTTTAGGTTCTTGTTCTTTCTCACATTCATCCCTAACAGGTAATTTTTTAATTGTAGAATCCTTTTTATCTATATATGAAATATCTGTCTCAGTGGTCTCCTCAGCTTTCTCTACTGAGACTCTATTTACCTTTTACTTGGATTGCTTTGTGGGAATCTTAACAGTTAAACTGGTCTCTTCTCATATCTGCTTCCTACACCCCACAAGCCATATTTTATATTGGTGTCAGAGCCTAAAATCCAGCACAACACTGTGCAATAGATATTTCTGTAATGATAGTAATGTTCCACACTGCCCAGTGTGTTTACACTAGCTACATGGGGCTACTGAGCACTTAACATATGACTCATGCAACTGTGGAGCTGAATTTTAATTTTATTTAATTTTTATAATTTAATTTTAAATAACTATGCACGATAGTGATTATCATTGTAGACAGAGCAAGTCTAGATTTGATGTGAATCTAACCAGTCTGTGATTTGAAAACATTCACTAACCCAATTGCATTTCAATAGGGAATGTGAAATAAACTGAAAACTTATCAACCTGCTACTTAAGATTCTTCAGAATCTGGTTTAACCTAAATTTCTATTCTTGTTTCTCAATGAAACTTATCATAGCCCCTATGATACAAACATTTTGGAATGCACATATCTTTTTTAAAAGTCCCTTAGATTTCCTCTCTCTCAGTCTTCGTTCAATCCCTTTTACTTGGAAGGCCCTGCTTATCATGTCTACCACCTATGTACCTCAGGACTCAGGAGGCTCAAAATTACCCTCTCTTCAGTAAGAACCCGCCCATGGTTCCTCAGCTGAAATAAGTCTCTCTCACTTTCTTGGCACCACAATAGTTGTGCCAATGATAGAGTACACTTAAGAGCTTGCCTTAAATAACTCATATTTTTGCTTATTTCTTTCTCCTTGAATAGATTCTAAGGTCCTAGAGGGTGATGTTGTATCTGGCTCAAGTTTGTAAATCCATGACATCCAAATGGTACCTAGTTTTAATAAACATTTATTAAGTACAATATTATGACTTTGCAAAACAGGAACTATCTTCTTCTATAATCATTGGTCCTTGGACATTTAGCATGACTGCCCTAACACGGAATTTGTTTTGAACAACTAAATCTAGATATATTCACACACTGTAACTATAATTATCACATTTAATGAGCAAACACTTGAGATATATTTCATATTAAGGACCATAAACTGAACAAAATTCATAATTCATCTGTATTTCAAATTTGAATGGGAATTCATCTCACAGAACTGTGATTGTGCTTCTTAAGACAAGGGGTACCTGTAAGCTGGAATTGAACATGCCCACATAATTCACTTCACAAAGTTCACTGAATACCTTTTGCATGGCCAGGTTCAGGCCAGGTTCTGAAAAGGAGACAACATATGATAAGAAACAGTTTCTGCCTCAGGTGCTTTAAAATTGAAATGGGTACAAATGGCATGCATGGAGCAAACTAATGAGCTGCACAGGACAATCTGGGAAAGCTGATTCTGTTGCTCCAACGAATCAAGTATCTTGTTAGCTCTGATGATCTATGAATATATGGAATGAGCCACGAAGGACAAGTTTTGCTACCTAGGCCAAAGAGTGGACAGAGGGGCATAAATAAAGACTAGAGTGTATTAATAATAATCTACCTGAAATGAAATAATAATATGCCTGAAATGAAGACATAAATTGTGCAATATTGCAGGTGAATTGTGGAAGAATGTAGAGGCCAAATAGTAAGGGGCCTTCACTCTCATAATAAATAATTTAGACTTAAAACTTGAGGCAGTGGGAGCCTTTGAAATGCTTTGATTAGAAAAAAAAAATAAAAGATGAAATAAAAATATAAAATTCACAGAAAAGATTTCTCCCATTTAGATTTAACTTTAAAAACTAGATCTCTCAGAAGTTGTAGAATCACAGAGTAAGGAGCTCAGCAGACACTCTCCCCAGCAAAACAACAATTTAAATGGTAAAAATTTATATTAAAAAAAAAATCATTTAAATCCCTGGAAGTTGTCTTAAGAACATACAGCACTTGGAAAAACATTCATTTAAGAAAATCTACTAAATTTCAGCAAGGAAAGAAGTAGTCGGTTATAGTTACAATCCACATAATTATCAACTTGCCAACATCCACCAGCTCCATGTTATGGAAGATTTACCCAAGCATGTGTAGCCAAGTAAATGGGACTCATTCTCCCATCAGCTCCCAGGAGAGGCAGATTTCAGATGTTCTTTTTCCTCACAGTCCTGTGTTGCAGCAGCTCTATTCCAGGAAAATGGCATAGAGAGGACCAGACCTCTTTTTCCTACTCAGCTTCCATTCATAAAATAGAAGCTCTAACCAAGGCATAGCAGGCCAAAGATACTGGGACCTTAATTGCCCCTGCCTCAGTTTACTTATAGGGTAGAGGTGTCCCATAAGTAGAACCAAGCTAAAAAGTCCTGGGGCTCCCATATCTCCCAGTCCCCCCTCATAGAGCAGGACCACTCTGGGAAAAGTTGCTCCTGGATCCTATCTTTGGTACAGTGGTAGCTCTACCCAGAGGAAAGGAATATCACCAGGACAAAGAGCTCTGCAGTTTTACCTGAGGAGAATGACTTTATTTAGAGCAGAGATTGGAGAACTCCTTGTCTAAAGGTGTTACTAAAATCAATGGATATTTTAGAGGAGAGCAACTAAGAGGAGGCTGTTAGTTCTAATACAAGTCAAACAGCAAATCAACTAGACGTTTATTTGAAAGAAACAAGAAAAGAGATAACAATGAAGAGCCCTCCTGGGTTCTTCACACAATCAACTCAGGATTTGGAAGGCTGTGTACATGTGCTAAGCTCCATTCACTCAGGAGCAAATCAGAGCAGAAAGTGGGACATACTTGATATCATTCTTCAAGCTGCACATAGATCAAAAGCACAGGGCAGAAGCCTCACTGGCACAAGGGGCTAAAACACAACCTTTTACCAAACAGTGACTAAATAATAAGCTACTCTGACTGAATGGCAACTCCTAGGAAGTCAAAAATAAAATCACACACATACGTGACAGAATGAAACACTGTGTACATACAATAATAATATTGAAGGTGAATGGATTAAATACTTTAATCAAAAGAGATAGATTGAATTTAAAACAAACAAACAAACCACAAGATCCAACTATATGCTCACTACAGACCAAAAACCCATTGCTGTAAAGTCAGTTCTGACTCATGGTGATCCCATATGTTACAGAGTAGAACTGCTACATAGGATTTTCTTGGTTGTAATCTTACAGAAGCAGATCATCAGGACTTTTTCACAGCACTACTAGGTGGATTTGAACTACCCACCTTTAGGTTAATGGTCGAGTGTAAACGATTTGTGCCACCCAGGGACTCCTCCTGCACTCTATAAGAGACACTTTGTTTCAAAGATACAGAAGTCTAAAAGTAAACGGATTGTTAAATATATACCATGCAAAAAACAGTCATAAAAGAATTGAGTGGCTATACCAATGGCAGATGAAATAGGATTTTAAACAACAAACATGTTACTAGAGAAAAAGAGTGTTATTTTGTAATGATAAAAGGGTCAATCTACTGAGAAGATATAACAATTATACAGATACATGCACATAACAAGAAAGCCACAAATTATAGGAAACAGAAACTGTCATAGGTGAAGGGACAAATAGGCAATTCAACAATAATAGCTGAAGACAAAATTCCCCCATGTTCAATAATGGACAGGAAAACTATGCAGAAGATTAACAAGGAAACTGAAGACCCAAAAAACATTATGAACAAATCAGATCTAACAGACATCAATAGAAAATTCCATCCAACATTTAGCAAAACACACATTCTCTTAAGTTCACATACAAAATTTTCAAAGATAGACCATATTCTGGGTCTTAAAACAAGCTTCAATAAATTTAAAAGGATTGAAATCATACACAGTATGTTTTTCAAATAAGATAGAATGGAATTAGAAATCATTGTAAGAAGGGACTTTGGAAAATTCACAAATATGTGAAAATTAAACAACATACTCCTAAATAATCAATGGGTCAAAGAAGAAATCAAAAGAGAAATTAGGATATACTTTGAGACAAAAATACAACAACATATGGGATACAGGTAGCAAAGTGCTCAGAGGTAAACAGAGTGAGAGAAAGATCTCATATCAGTAAACTCATAATCTTCCTTAAAAATTAGAAAAAGAAGAGAAACTAAACACAAAACAAGGAGAAAGAAAGAAATGATAAAAACTAGAGCCCTGGTGGTGTAGTGGTTAAGAACTCAGCTGTTAACTGAAATGTCAGCAGTTCGAATCCACTAGCTGCTCCTTGGAAACCATATGCAGGCAGTTCTCCTCTGTCCTATAGGGTCACCATGAATCAGAATTGACTCACCGACAACGGGTTTGATTTGGTTCCATTTATAGTAGAAATAAATATAGACTATAAAATAATAGAAAATGTTAACAAAGTTTTATTTCATTTGAAAATATCAACAGTAATGGCAAGGCTTTAGCTAGACTGACCAAGAAAAAGAAAGAAAATAAAACCAGGAATGAAAGAGGGGACATCAGTACCAAAATTATAGAAATAAAAAATATTACAAGGAAATACTATGAATAATTGTATGACAAAAAAAATAATTTAGATGAAATGCGAAAATTTTTAAATTTCATTAGTGAAAATTTAAATTTTATTATGGAAATTAAGAAGAAATGGAAAATCTGAATAGTCCTGTAGCAACTAAAAAGATCCAGTTTTTTAAAAATTTCCCACAAATAAAAGACTAAGCCCAAATAGTTTCACTAGTGATATCTACCAAACATTAAAAGAAGAGTTTATACCAATTCTTCAAAAAAATAGAACAGAAGAGAACCCTTCATTCTGTGAGGCTAGTATTACCCTGATACCAAAACCAAGCAAATGTATTACAAGAAAAAAAAAACTATAGACCAAATATCTCTTATGAAGACAGATGCAAAAATCCTCAACAAAATGGTAGAAAACCAAATCCAGCAACATGTAAAAAGTATTGTACCTCAGTGACCAGGTGAAATTTATCCCAGGAATGCAAGGCTATTTCAACACATAAAAACTTAATGTAATAGACCACATTAATGGAATAAAGGTCAAAAAAGATATGATCATTGTGAGACAAATAGCTTGATACGACATTTATCTTTGATTCTTAAAAGATAACTCTTGGTATTCAAGGTGACTTTGTTATCTAAAACAGCCACACAACACTTGCAAATGTGTGCAGATGAGTTGGGGTTACACAGTCCACACCTGGTCACCTAACCTCAGGAAGGGAGCTGGGCATAATGTAATCAGTCATACATATACAATGATTCAATCAATCATGACTATGCAATGAAGCCAATAAAAGGCCTTGAACACGGAAGTAGCTTGTGGATTTCTGGGTGGTGAGAACATCTGTTTTCAGGAGGGTCACTTGTTCCTCGGGACACTTTCTAGGGACACAGAGGCCTTGTACTGGGATGCCTCCCAGACTTCACCCTATGTGCTTCTTCTCTGGTATTCTTTCTTATTATAATAAATTGGTAACTATAAGTATAGATACTCTCTGTGAATTCTGTGTTGTTTCAGGGGCAGTGAGAGTCAGCAGGGGCTGGCATCTCCATATTTGGACTGAAACAACTGTTTTCTTTTACCGTGTGTGCTCTGACCTGGCTCAGGGTGGCTGGCATCAGAAGGACAGCCAGTCAGTAGGACAGTCATAGGAGCCAGTCAGAAGGACAGTGTCCTTTTAACTTGCATGCTGTGGCTTAGCATGGGGTTGCTAGATCAGAGAAGGATTGCACAGGAAATTGGTGTGAAGGAAAATATCCTCTTAATCTGTGAGCTCCAAAATATCTCCAAGGGCTATAGTTGGACAGTGACAAGGATGGAGAAGTGGAAAGGTGAGAACTGGATCTGCTTCCAGGCAGGAATTATATTCATGCTGATGCTTACCAAACATCTAGCAATGAAGGTGGGATTTGCCCACTGCCCCTTGTTTAGTGCATTCATATCAGTAGATGCAGAAAAAGCATTTGATAAAACCCAATACCATTTAAAGATAAAAACATTCAGGCTACGTATAAAAGGAAACCTCTTCAACCTGATTAAAAAAAAAAAAAGTATATTAGAAAAACTCACAGCTAATTTTTCGATGGCATACAATAATAACAAAAATATCATATATAATGGTGAAAGATCAAATCCTTTCCTTTTAAGATTAGGAATAAAACAAGGGTGTCCACTCTGGCAGTTCCATTTAACATCGTTCTGGAAGTTCTAGGAATGGCAGTTAAAAGGTATCCAGATTGGAAAGAAAGAAGTAAATTATCTCTATCTTCAGATGACATGAACTGTATATAGAAAATTGTAAATAATCCATCAAAAGACTACGAGAACTAATGAGTGAGTACAGGAAGATTGCAAGAGATGATCAATAGCCAAAAATTAATTTTATTTGCACAACTGGAATTAAAATTCTTAAAATGAAATTAAGAAAATAATTCTATTTATGATGTTATCAACAAGAATAAAATACTTAGGCATAAATTTAATAAGTGCAAGATTTGTAAACTAAAAACTACAAAAAAGTTGAAAGACAATAAAGAAGCTTAAATAAGTGGAAAGATATCCTATGTTCATGGATTAGAAGCCTTCATATTTTTAAAATAACAATACTTCCCAAATCGATCCCCAAATGCAATCCTTATCAAAATTCCAGCTGGTCTTTTTGCAGAAATTTAAAAACTGATCATAATATTTACATGGAAATGCAATGTCTCACAATAGTCAAAATAATCATGAATGAGAAGAACAAAATCAGAAAACTCACACTTCCCATTTTGAAAAGTTACTATATAGCTACAATAATCAAGACATTGTGGACCAGCATCAGTATAGACATACAGAGCAATAAAATAGAAGAGGGCTGAGAAATAAACCAGATCATAAACATTCATAGTTAATTTATTTTCAAGAAGGTTGTCAAGACATTTTAATGGAAAAATATAGTCTTTTCAACAAATAGTGCTGGTACAAATGGGTATCCACATTAAAATAAATAAATAAAGTTGTACCCCTGTCTCAAAGCATATGCTAAAATTAACTCAAAATGAGTTACAGACCTAAATGCCTGAGCTAAACCTATAAAACAGTTACAAGAAAATAGAAGTTATTTTATGTGTCCTGGGGTTAGGCAACGGTCTCTTAAATATGATAACAAAAGCACAAGTGACAAAGAAAAACAGATTTGGACTATATCAAATTTAATAATTTTTTTTGCTGCAAACTGTACCATCAAGAAAGAGAAAAAAACCCAAACCAAATAAACCTATTCCCACTGAGTCTATGTCAACTCATATTGACCCTATAGGACAGAGTAGAACTGTCCCATAGGGTTTCCAAGGAGCAGCTGGTAGATTCAAACTCTTAACCTTTTGGTTAGCAGCTGAGCTCTTAACCACTGCACCACCAGGGCTCCAAGAAAGAGAAAAGACATCTGCAAATCCTATAAATGATAAGACTTGTATCCAGAATATACAAAGAACTCTTACAATTCAATAATAAAGAGACAAATGACCTTAAAAAAAAAAAAAAAGCAAAGTATTTAAACAAATTTCACCATAGAAGATACAGAAATGCCCAATACACACATAAAAAGTGCTCAACATCATTAGTTATTGGAAAATGCAAATCATTTACAATGAAATATCATGTCCCATCTAGTAGGATGGTTAAAAGAAAAATTAAAAAAAAGTAAAAAATGTTGGCTAGTAAGAATGTGGAGAAATTGGAACCCTCGTACATTGCTGTTGGGAATGAAAAATGGTGCAGCTGCTTTAAAAAGAGCTTGGCATTTCCTCAAAAATTAACTATAGAGTTACCATACCCCCCCCAACCCCGAACACACACCAAAAACCAAGCCTTAGAGTCGATTCTGACTCCTGGCAACCCTACAGGACAGAGTAGAACTGCCCCATAGGGTTTCCAAGCAGTGGCTGGTGGATTTGAACTGCTGACCTTTTGGCTATATATGACCCAGCAATTAAACTCTTAGGTATTATCCAAGATAAAGGAAAACAGATGTCCTCACAAAAATGAATGTTCATAGTAGCGTTATTCATAATAGCCAAAAAAATGGAAACAACTCAAATGTCCACCAAATGATAAATGGACAAATAAAATGTACTATATCATATAATGGAATATTATTTGACCATAAAAACAGATGAAATACTGACATATGAATACATGGATGAACCTTGAAAACATTATAGAGATATTAAGTGAAAGGAACTAGTCACAACAGAACATATATGATTACATTCATATGAAATGTCCAAAATAATTTTATCAGAACAGAAAGTAGATAAGTGGTTGCTTAGAGTTAGAAGTGGGAGAGAGGACACCTAGTGATGTTGAGCATCTTTTCATATGCTTATTGGCCATTTGTATTTCTTTGGAGAAATGTCTGTTTAGATCATTTGCTCATTTTTGATTGGGTTCTCCTTTTATTATTGAGTTGTAAGAGCTTTTTATATATTGTAGAGAGAAGTCCCTTTTCAGATATGTGATTTGTGAATATTTTTTCTATTCTCCGGGTTGTCTTCTTACTTTCTTGATAGTGTTTTTTGAAGCACAAAAGTTTTTAATTTTAATGAAGTTGATTTATCTTTTTTTTTTTTACTTTGTTACTTGTACTTTTGGTGTTATGCCCTTACTCTTTTTAAAAAGAAAAACAATAGTCTGGTTCCTATTACCTCCTCCTGTTTAGAGAGACAGTACTCAAATCCTAGGCTGACTAAAAAGTCTGACTAAAATTGTATCTTACTGGTGACAGAGATGTTGTGAGCAGAGTACACCATTCACTTTCTGTAGCTAATTGTCTTGATGTCAGTAGGTCATGATTTAGTGACTATTTCTCTAATGCTGGAGCCTTGGTGGCGCAGTGGTTAAGATCTCGGCTGTTAACCAAAAAGCTGGCAGTTTGAATCCACCAGCCACTCCTTGGAAGATCTATGGCGCAGTTCTACTCTGTCCTATGGGTCGCTATGAGTCATAATCAACTCAGTGGCAAGGGGTTTGGTTTGGGTTTTGATTCTCTAATGCTGGGAAGAAACCAGAGCATTTTGGTAACATAGAACAAAATAAAGTTTTGCCCCAGTGACAGGTAAGAGATGTGACTGTCACTGAGAGATTTATGATTCTATCCTTTTCATGACAACTTAGGGCCAGTTTATTCATTTGTTTCAAAGAGAGGGGTCTTTTTTTTTTGTTCCCCCTCTAGAGCAAGGACCTCAGCTGGCAGAGAAAGAATCTGTTTATTCTCTGAATTTCGTGCGTCAGAGTGTCAGAGACCCCCTGTACTACCACACTCCGTTCTTAAGAGGCAAAAATAAAGTATCCAGGTTAGAACAAATATTAGATGTGTAAAACATGAAATAGTGTCTGACAATAAAGACACTTACCCAACCTCCAGTGTCTTCACAATTCTCAAATTAGAATGGGTGTCTCTTGTTTGGGTGTGTGTGTAAAGAGTGGGAAGCAAGGACAGAGAAGATGGGCTTTTACCACTTCCCTCAGTTTTTTTTTTTCTATTCCCATCCAGGCTATCCTAAACCTATCAAGTTAGAAGGAGTGAGGCTAGTTATGTAAACATCACTCTAACGTCAAGCAAGTGCCAAAAAGATAATAAGCAGTTTAAATTACTTGGAGGAGGTAAGTATCTGACCTCATTACAGCCCCTATGTCTACAAGATGCCTCAGGTGCGAAGCTGCTAATGAACACAGTGGACATAACCATTCTCTGAAACTCTAACAGTTATCTGACCATTTTCTTTCTGACATCACAGGAGATTCGCATTTATAAGGAACTGGAATTCTACCAAAATTCAAAATCAATGCCAGGAAAATGATTTTCTATACAGTAAGAAGTCATAATATGTATATCACTCTTCTCTTTTCATGTCAATATTTGGTTATCTAGATAGGACCCAACAGTTGAAGATTGATCTATATGTGAAGCTATGTATGCACGTATTTTGGTACGTATATATTTATGTATTATGTATTATTTTGAAATGCGTACATTTAGAAAGGGTTACTATTAAGAATAAAACACAGAGCTTGATGAAGTTGAAGTATGTAAAACAAATGTCTTCCCCAGGTGAATTATTTTTTGACTGTGTTTATTTCCAACTATTTTATTAATTTATTTGATATGTAATTATTATACACCTACTATGGGTTTACCATGCTATAGGCATTAGTGAACACAAGAAACAACCAACATCAATCCACTCATGCAGTTTATATTCTATTGAGGGGGCACAACAACCACAAAAAGAATAGACTGTGGTTAGTGCTACGCTGAGAAATAAAATATACTGTTGTGATAAAGAGAACCGCGGGGTCTACTTAGGATTGCCTAGTCAAGCTCTCACTGAGGAGGTAGACGTAGACTGAAATCTGACTGACAAGAAAATATATACAATGAGACCAGATTGGTGTGGGCAGGAGTCAGCATTTCAGGCAGAGCCACCAGCCATTGCAAAGATTTGGAGACAGAAAATGTCTTGGTGTCTCCCAGGTTCAAAAAGAAGACCAATTTGACAGGAGGAGAAAAAAACTGAGTGATAGGAGACAAGGTCAGCTAAGTTAAGAACCTGGATTTTAGTTGAATGTTAATGCATTATTGGTAACATTCTAGTCTAAGAAGATTTTAGAGGGTTTTGATCAATGTCCCACCATTAACTTATTGTACAACTCTGGAAAAGTTATATCCCTTCTCTTGGCCTCAGAGTGACCTCAACTGTGAAACAAAGAGATTGAGCTAGAGAGTGGATGATCTATGAATTCCCTTTGAGTGTTAACATTCTATGATTCTAATCTTTGCCCTCAAAGATGAAGTAGAACACTCCCTTTTTTTAAAAAGTACGGAGGCCCTTCTGTGAACTAGGGAAGTACAGCTCAGGGTAAGCTGGTCATTTGCCCTGAACTGTAAAACTGCCAAGACTTAACCTGGGATGAGGGGCCAAAGATTGCACTTCCCTGTGCTGCTGACATTTCATAAAAGACATATTTGCTGTAAGTGTTCTTATTTTTCTCCTGTCTTCATTGCTTTCCCAGTTTCTTCTGAATCCCTAACTAATGCCTCTTCTCTTCTCTAGTTCTCCTTCAACAATTAAAAAAGACAGAAAGAGGGAGAGAAGAAGAAGAAGTAGCTGTAAGGAAGGAAGGGAGAAAGGAAGGGATGGAGGGAGAGAAAAGGGAAGAAGGACGAAAGGAATATGGACAACATTAATCCTTTCTCAAATATCCCATACACACTGATTTTCAAAACACTCTTTCGATAATAAGATTGAGGGTGCAAAGACTGGTTCACTTCTCTCTGCAGAAAGTTACTTGAAGATAAAACATCAATGTAAGTTTGATCACTTTGTGGAAATTCCAATTGGAAATATAATCAATCAGGGTAGTTATCCTCACAATGTGAAACTCACTGTGAACAAAGATTAGTTGATTTTCACCATAAATAATTTAGAAAGACCACTAAACAAACACTCCAATAGCTTCATAGGGTTGCTAAATAAACAAGCAATACGTGCACAAGATAAACCTGTTCAAGGAACAGATCAGAGATTGGGACTTTTAAAGAAGAATATTTACCTTGGAACTGAGATAAAACTCAAGACTGAGTTTAAAGAGGCAGATAGCATATAGAATACAGCCACTCTTCCGTGGATGAAGACCAGAAGAACTGCGTTTCTGATTTGTGGCATTTTAAGTTTCAGAGCAGCATTGATACTGTGACCTCTTTTTCAGAGTCACACATGTTTTAGCAGGGGAAAAAGATTTTTTTTAAAACAATATGAATGATTGTGAGCCTGCAGTGTTATGAGATCTTTATCGTGCTTTGGGGCCAAAATACATCAGTTGGAAAGCAACTCATTTTTATTATGGAAAATTATATCTGACACACAGAAATTTTTTTATAAGAAAAAATCTATAAAGTGATTTTCAGCTAACCTAAACAAACACTCAGGAAAAAATCTGTTTATATATATGTATATGTTGCTAATGATATGAGTCATTTAAAAGGTATTTCATTAAACACAAGAAATTGTACGTACGATGATTAGGTTTTAACACTGCTTCTTTGGTAATTAGCAATTTAAATTAGGACAAGTTATTCAGTTTCTCTGAGTATCTCCAGCATCTGTCAAATAAGGCAAATTGGATTAAATGTTCTCAAATTGTAATTCAATGCTAAAATGTATTTTTAACACCACATATTATATTTGCATGCTGCACACAGTAGTATTTAACCAGTTCTTCAACAGTTTAGTGAAGAACTAAAACAGTGAGACACATTGTTTTGCTAATTAGAAAAGGGTATAACTTATCCTGGTAGTACAGTGGATACAGCTCTGAAGTTGTTACCACAAAACCCTGGTTCTGCCTCCCATTGGCCAAAAAGGAACTTCAGGAAGATCACATAAACTCTCTGGACCACAATTTCCTCATTTGTGAAATAGGCAATAATAGTACCTGCTTTTGTTATGACTATCTAAGAGCACAGGCACTGAAATCAGAAAATCCCATTTTAAAATCTTGCCCCACCATTTATGAGTTGTGTGATTTGGGGGGCCAATTTGTTTAACTTCTAAGTGCCTCAGTTTCCTCATCTGTAAAATGGAGATACAACAATTCCACTTAAAAGAGTTGTTGTAAGGATGGAGTAAGAGAACATACACAGAGCAGTTAGAATAGTGCTTAGCATTCAGTAAATGTTAGTGTTCATTTACATTATTATTATTACTGGTAACAGTAGGAGTAGTATGTGAAAGTCCAGATACTAGGTAGAGGACAATGAGAAATCAAATTGCTTTAAAAGAAAAGAAAATTGAGTAGTGCTGTGGGATAGGGTTATGATGGAAGGCCTTGAGGATGAAGCCATGATTAGGGTTGGACCTCGATAAAGGAAAAAAGGTCAACAGAAAGATATTATCATCTGAAACGACAGAATGATCAAAGAGATTGAAGAGGAAAACCTAAGTTAGACTTCCAGGTGAAGGTAGCAGAATATACACATACGTTTATTCTTGCTCCTTCCTGAAACCCTACTAAAACGACATGAAAGAAATATTTTTAAAGAATAATATCATACAAAAAAATAGAAAATAGCAACAAAAGTTTGGAATCTGGTAAGCAATCGGACTGGTGCTACATGACTTAGGAGGCTTGAGAAATATGAATTTCAAGCTGGAAGTAGGAAAAGCTAAAATGTGACTGAATTTGTGCCAAAAAAATCACAAAAGTTTCAGGAATTGTCCTCAATTCAGCTACCTCAAGAGTGGAAGTGAGGGTAGGACTGAAAAAGAGGAAGACTAGTTGAAAGTTTGGTTAAGAAGCACTTACATCCCAGATTCCCTTCCCAAATCAGGATAGTCAGAGGGCCTCTAGACAAGGAAATACCAATCACAGTTAAAAACAGGGTTATCTTACTGAAATTATAAAGAATTTATAGATACACCCTACTACCCTATTTCCAGCCTTCTATCCTTGCTAAGCCTTCAGAACACTGAAAACTAAACCGATTTATCACTCAAAAAAAAAAAAAAAAAAACTGGAAAGCTTTCTCTGTGGAATCTGACTAGCACAAGTGAGGAGACACAAAGGTACTGGCATTGGGGCTTCCTCCACGAAACATTCCTCCCACCCAGAACACCTCTTTACATTGAAGACCATGGTTGATAAGTTCCACCTCAGCACTCAGAATTAAATACCAACTTTTTAGGACAACATTCAAAAAAAAAGATCAGACCATTCAGAAAAGGTGCTAATTTAGAGACAAAGACTTAAATACAAAGAGAGGGAAAAAAGCAAGTTAAAGATAACAGACAAAATGTAGGAAAAACTTCAATAGAAATTGCTCGAAATGTATTGCATTAAGAAAATAAAACTGTGTACACTTAACAAAAAGAAATACTCTAACAATTTTAAAAGGGTCTTGGAAATAAATATGATAGCAGAAATAAAAGAGTCATATGGGTTACAAGATAAAATTGAGGACATTTCCCAAAAAGCAGAACAAAATGTCTCCGAGATGGAAAATACGAGAAAACAATAAGCAAACTTAAAATCAGTCAAGAATTTTCAATATTCAAATATTATTAGTCCCAGAAAGAATTGACACAAAGGAAGAGAGGAGCTATTCAAGAATGACATGAGCCTAGATATAGAAAATCCCAAAGAAGCCACAAGAAAGCTTCTAGAGCTAATAGAGGAATTTAGCAAAGACGCAGGGTACAATGTCAACAAAAAAAAATCAGTTGAGTTTTTATACACCAGCAATGAGAAATCTGAAAGGGAAATGATTCCATTTAAAAAGCAGCTAAGAGAATAAAATACCTGGGAATAAATTTAACCGAGATCTGAAAGACTTATACAATAAAAATTCTAAAACATTGTTGAAAGAGACTAAAGAAGACTTAAATAAATAGAAAGATGTTCCGTGTTCATGGATTAGAATTCATAATGTTATTAAGATGTCAATATTATCCAAGGCACAGTGGCATCACTGGGGGACATGGGGTGTGTGGGGTGCACCAGGTGACACTGTCAGAGGGGGTGATACCAAAATAATTGTCTATACAAATCCCTGTAGTTAGTTACAACAACAAAAACATTTTTTGTAAGCCCAGATTACATGTATCAATATATCTACAAGGCTAAAACTCTATGCTAATTTACTTTTTGAACCTTCTAATGTGCTTCAGTCAGAGCTGTCATTATTACTCAATTATAATGATGCTTCTAATGGTTTTGTCCGTACATGCTACAAGCACATGCTGTTGTTTTCATTGCTGCCAATGGTGTTTATAATCTCTGCTTTTGTTAAATCTTCTGGTGTTTTCGCTACAGTATTGTGGTAATTAGTATTTGTGAACCTGTATCAATAACTTTTTTGAGAATGAAGTAGTAATTAAAGGAAAAGAAAGATTAATATACAGGAATTATAATTTATGAGTAACATCAGTACAAAAAACATTACTAAGGGTTCTGTATGGTCTGGTACGAGAAGAGGTCCACAAGGGGAGTAACACAATGAGTTACCACACTGGTGACATTAACCCTAGTTATGCCACTGCCAAGGTGAACTGTAGATTCAATGCAATCCCTATCAAAATTCCAACAGCCTTCTTTACAGAAATGGAAAAACCAATCCTCAGCTTTATATGGAATGGTAAGAGGCAATAGCTAGAGCAATGTTGAAGGAAAAGAACAAAGTAGGACAACTCACATTTCCTGGTTGTAAAACGTATTATACAGCTACAATAATCAAAACAGCCTGGTACTGGAATAATAATAGACACAAATACCAATAGAAAATAATTGAGAGTCCAGTAAAAAAAAAAAAAATTCCCACAGATCTATGGTCAACTGATTTTTGACAAGGGTACTAAGTCCTTTCGATGGGAAAAGAAGAGTCTCTTCAATAAATAGTGTTGGGAAAATTGGATTTTCACATGCAGAAAAATGAAACAGAATCCATGCCTCACGCCATACACAAAAACAAATTCAAATGGATTGAGGACCAAAATGTGAAAACTAAAACCATAAAATTCTTAGAAGAAAATGCAGGGACAACACTGTCAGGCCTAGCTTTTAAAAATGAATTACCTAATATAATAACAAAAGCACAAACAGCAAAAGACAAAATAAATGGGACCTCATAAAAATTTAAAAAAAAAATTGTTCATCAAGATTTTACCAGAAAGCCTCCTGGACACCCTTGTAGCTCAGTAGGAAGTCACTCCTGAGGTTCACCTTTCAGCCAAAGATTAGACAGGCCCATTAAACAAAGTAAAACTAAATGAGCACACCAGCCTGGGGGCAAGGACAAGAAGGCAGGAGGGGACAGGAAAGCTTGTAACAGAGAATCAAGGTTGAGAAGGGAAGATTGTTGACATGTCCTGGGATTGGCAACCAACGTCACAAAACAATATTGTGTATTAATTGTTTAATGAGAAATTAATTTTCTCTGTAAACGTTCATCTAAAGTACAATAAAAAAAAAAAAAAAAGATTTTACCAAAAAACGAAAAGAAAAGCTACCAACTGGGAGAATATCTTCAGAAACCATATATCTAATAAGAATTGAACAACCAAAATATATATAAAACTTCAACAACTTAGGAACAAAAAGACCCAATCAAAAAATTGGCAAAGAACTTGAATAAACATTTTACCAAAGAGGACATTCAAATGGCCACCAAACATATGAAAAGATACTCAATGTCATTAGCCGTCAGCAAGATGCTAATCAAAATCACAATGAGATACCATTTCACTCACACTGAAAAAAAAAAAAAATGCCTTCGAGTCGATTCCGACTCATAGCGACCCTATAGGACAGAGAGTAAAACTGCCCCGTAGAGCTTCCAAGGAGTGCCTGGTGGATTTGGACGGCCAACATTTTAGTTAGCAGCCGTAGCTCTTAACCACTATGCCACTAGGGTTTCTTCGCTCCCACTAGGATGGCTAAAACAGAGCCCTGGTGGCGCAGTGGTTAAAA
>NW_004444125.1:1542935-1544190 GCF_000243295.1 Trichechus manatus latirostris | reverse complement strand
CAAAGTTACACCATTTCAAAAGTTTCTACATGTACAATTCAGTGACATCGATTACATTCTTCCAGTTGTGCTGCTATTCTCACTATCCTTTTCCAAATTATTCCATCAACATTATCTTCAACTAACTGCCCTCTAGGCTTCCCATCAAACCTTTTGAGTTGCTGTTGTCAGTTTGATCTCACATAGATAACTCTTTCTTTTTCTTTTGTACCTTAGATGAAGGTTTGAAGAACAAAATAGTTTCTCATTAAACAGTTAGTACACATGTTGCCTTATGACAATGGTTAACAACCCCACTACATGTCAGCACTGTCCTTACTCAACCTTGGGTTCCCTATCACCAGCTTTCTTGTCCCCTTCTGCCTTCTAGTCCTTGTCCCTGGACTGCTGTGCCTCGTTAGTCCCGTTTTGTTTTATGGAGCTGAACGGTGAACCTCGGAAGTGACTTCACCACTGAGCTAAAAGGGTGTCTGGGGACCATACTCTCAGGGTTTCTCCAGTCTCTTTCAGGCCAGTAAATCTGGTCTTTTTGTGTGTGTGTGTGTGTTAGAATTTTGTTCTACATCCTTCTCCAGCTCTGTCCAGGATCCTCTGTTGTGATCCCGTTCAGAGCAGTCAGTGGTGGTAGCCGGGCACCATCCAGCTGTACTGGACTCAGTCTGGTGGAGGCCTTCGTAGCCTTGGTCCATGACTCCTTTGGACTAATCTTTTCCTTGTGTCCTGTTCTCTTCATTCTCCCTTGCTCCCGAAGGGGTGAGACCACTGGAGTATCTTAGATGGCTGCTCACAGGCTTTTAAGACCTCAGATGCTACTCACCAAGGTAGAATTCAGAACATTGTCTTTATAAATTGTGTTACGCCAGTTGAGCTAGATGTTCCTCAAAAGCACGGTCCCCACAGCCCTCCTCCCAGCAATTCAGGCTCTCAGAGAGTTTGGATGTGTCTATGGAGCTTCCATGACCTTTCCTTGTACAAGCTGTACTGACTTCCCCAGTATTGTGTATGGCCTTACCCTTCACCAAAGTTATCACTTACCTATTGTCTATTGAATTTCCCTCCCACCCCTGCCATCCATCGTAACCAACAAAGATCGTCTCTTTTTGTGTGTAAACTTTTTCATGAGTTTTTACAGTAGAGGTCTCATATAATATTTGTCCTTTTGTGATTGACTTACTTCACTCAGCATAATGTCCTCCAGTTTCATCCATGTTCTGAGATGCTTCACAGATTCGTCAGTTTTTTATCATTGCATAAT
>NW_004444125.1:1540591-1542731 GCF_000243295.1 Trichechus manatus latirostris | reverse complement strand
GGGGTGAGATGGTATCTCATTGTGGTTTTAACTTGCATTTCTCTAACGGCTAGTGATTGCGAGCATTTCCTCATGTGTCTATTTGCCGCTTTAATGTCTTCTTTGGTGAACTGTCTGTTCATTCCTTTGCCCACTTTTTAATTGGATTATTTTTCCTTTTGTTGTAGAGGTGTTGGATTTTCTTGTAGATTATAGAGATTAGACCTTTGTCTGACTTGTAATGTCCAAATTTTTTTTCCCAGTTTGTAGGTTCTCTTTTTATCTTTTGGCAAAGTCTTTTGAAGAGCATAGGTGTTTGATTTTTAGAAGATCCCAGTTATCCAGCTTATCTTCTGGAGTTTGTCTGTGGTTGGTTATGGTTTGTATCCTGTTAATGCTGTGTACTAGGGCCTGTAGTGTTGGTCCTATTTTTTCTTCTATGAACTTTATAGTTTTTGGTTTTATATTTAGGCCTTTGATCCATTTTGAATTAGTTTTTGTATATGGTGTGAGGTATGGGCCCCGTTTCATTTTTTTGCAGATGGACATCCAGTTTTGCCAGCACCATTTGTTAAAAAGACTGTCTTTTCCCCATTTGATGGACTTTGGACCCTTGTCGAAGATCAGGTGACCATAGGTGGATGGATTTACATCCAGGTTCTCAATTCTCTTCCATTGGTCAATGTATCTGTCATTGTACCAGTACCACACTGTTTTTACTGTAGCTGTATAGTAGTTTCTGAGGTCAGGTAGTGTGGGTCCTCCTACTTTATTCTTCTTCAATAGTGTTTTACTTATTTGGGGCTTCTTCCCTTTCCATACGAAGTTAATGATTAGTTTTTCCATCTCTTTAAAGAAGGTCGTTGGTATTTGGATTGGGATTGCATTGTATTTGTAAATTGTTTTGGGTAGAATTGTCATTTTCACTATGTTGAGTCTACCTATCCGTGAGCATGGGATGTTTTTCCATTTATGTAGACCCCTTTGGGTTTCTTGCAGCAGTGTTTTGTAGTTTTCTTTATATAGGTCTTTTGCATCCCTGGTTAGATTTATTCCTAAGTATTTTATTTTCTTAGGAGCCATTATGAATGGTATTGTTTTCCTGATGTCTTTTCATTGTTCTCTTTATTGATGTATAGGAATCCAACCAATTTTTGTGCATTTATCTTGTATCCTGCTACTCTGCTGAATCTTTCTAATAGTTCCAGTGGTTTTCTTATGGAGTCTTTTGGGTTTTCTATGTATAGAAAACAGGGACACATCATCCGCAAACAGGGACAGTTTAACTTCTTCATTACCAGTTCAGATGCCCTTTATTTCTTTTTCTTGCCTTATTGCTTTAGCTAGAATTTCCAGCACAATGTTAAATAGGAGTGGTGATAAAGGGCATCCTTGTCTTGTTGCTGTTCTCAAGGGGAATGTTCTCAGCCTCTCTCCATTAAGAATGATGTTGGCTGTTGGTTTTGTATAGATTCCTTTATTATGTTGATAAATTTCCCTTCTATACCTATTTTATTGAGAGTTTTTATCAGGAATGGGTGTTGGATTTGTAGAATGCATGTTCTTTGTCAACTGAGATGATCATGTGATTCTTGTCTTTCCTTTTATTTAGGTGGTGTATTACATTGATTGATTTTCTAATGTTGAACCATCCTTGCCTACCTGATATGAATCCTACTTCGTCATGGTGTATTATCTTTTTGATATGATGCTGAATTCTATTGGCTAGAATTTTGTTGAGAATTTTTGCATCTATATTCATGAGCGATATTGGTCTGTAATTTTTTTTATTTGTGGTGTCTTTGCCTGGTTTTGGTATCAGGGTTATGCTGGCTTCATAGAATGAATTCAGAAGTGTTGCTTCCTTTTCTATGTTCTGACATAGATTCAGTAGTACTGGTACAAGCTCGTCTCTGAATGTTTGGTAGAATTCTCCAGTGAAGCCATCTGGGCTGGGGTGTTTTTTTGTTGGGAGTTTTTTTTATTACCTTTTCAATCACTTCTCTTGTTATGGGTCTGTTCAGATTTTCAACATCACTTTGTGATAGTTTGAGTAGGTAGTGTATTTCTAGAAATTTATCCATTTCCTCTAGGTTTTTGAATTTGTTGGAGTATAGTTTTTCATAATACTCTGTTATGATCCTTTTTATTTCAGTTGGGT
>NW_004444125.1:1514844-1539361 GCF_000243295.1 Trichechus manatus latirostris | reverse complement strand
AATTCCTTTTGTTTGTGGATTTTTTTTCATTTCTTTTGTTTTTGTAGGTTTTGTTTTTACTGAGACTTTATGTTTTTCCTCTCTATTTTGATGAGTAGGTTTGTTAACTTTCTTTGTGGTTATCATGAAATTTACCCGTATCTTTCTAAGTTTGAAGCAGTCTATTATTACTTGGTATCTCCTTGCCTTCCTCTGCATTAGAAGGTTCTATACCTACACCATTTATTCCCTCTTTTATTGTTCTGATGCTGTTGTCATTTAGTGATTAACTGCTCTGATTCCCTGTTGTATTTCTTTTGGTTTTGGATGGTCCTTGAGAGTTCATTTCCTAGATTAGTATCTGGCTGGTACAATCCTGCACCCTAGATTCAGCCTGTGAGCTGATGTAGCTTGTTCTCAGATTGAAGGACTCCCTTTAATAATTCTTGTAAGTTTGGTTTGGTGTTCACATAGTCCCTTAATTTTTGTTTATCTGGAAATAACCTAATTGCACCATCATACTTGAACGAGAGTTTTGCAGGACATATTATTCTTGGCTGGCAATTTTTTTTTTTCTTTCAATGTTTTATATATGTGATCCCATTGCCTTCTTGTCTGCATGGTTTCTGCTGAATAATCTGAGCTTAGTCTTATTGTTTCTCCTCTGTATATGACTTTTTGTTTTTCTCAAGCTGGTCCCAGGATTCTTTGTTTCTCTTTGGTTTTAGTGAGTGTGATTATGATATGCCTTGGTGATTTTCTTTTGGGGCCTATCCTATATGGGGTTCTTTGAGCTTCTTGGGTGGCCAGCTTTTCATCTTTCATGATTTTGCGGAAGTTTTCTGTCAGCAGTTCTTTGATGATCCCTTCTGTGTTTTCTGTTTTCTCCCCTGTTCTGGAACTGTGAACTCTCGAAAATTTTTGCTTTTGATTGTATCCCACATAATTCTCAGGGTTTCTTCATTTTTCTTCGTTCTTTTTTCTGATATTTCCTCTAAAAGAGTCGTATCTTTCGCCGTTTCAAATCTGCTCCTTAGCCCTTCTATGACACTGTCCATTTCTGAAATCTTGTTGTTTATCTTTTGGATTTCTAATTGTTGTTTTTGTATGATTTCTAGTTGTGAATTTATTTTGGCATTTGTTCCTGCTTTATTTTCCTGAATTCTATTTTTTTTTGTCTGTATTTTCCATGAATTTGTCTGCCTTTTCCATGGATTTGTCTATTTTTTCCACATTTTTGTCTGCTTTTTGCTTCAACTCTTGGATAGCTCTGCATATTACAGATTCAAATACCCTATCAGGTAGTTCTACTTCCTTTTCTTCCACTGGAAAGTCATCTGGTGTTTTATTTTGGATGCCTACTGAAACCACCCTGTCCTGTTTTTGTAAATGTTTTGATACTGTCTGCTGTCTCCAGGGCATTTGGTAGTTATTTTCCTCATTTATTGACTGTAGATTTGTTTGTTTCATCCTGTTTTTTTTTTTTGGCTATCTGAGCAGGCAGGCTGTGTGTTCTTTGTTGTTTGCTCATCTTTGGGCACGATATTTTTCACCTTCTTCTCCAATTGGCAGGGTCAGCCACTCAGATATGGTACAGCAGGGAAGGTTTAATGAAGAGGAGTTGCTGGGATGGGTTGTTTGTGGCACTTACTACAGCCACCAGGGCAGGCTGGTAATCATTGCAGGGCAGGTTCTGGTAGGCCATGCCTGGGCTGCATGGTGGTGTGATGTTCAGTGCATGGTGCTGGTAGGCAGGATGGAGGGGGGAGACTATGATGTGTGGAGCTAAGATGGGTATGAGAGAGAGGAACGGGAACCGAAAACATAGAAACAAACAAAAAAGAGTGCTAGGGGAGCTTGCCATTGGAGTGGAGAGATGAGAGTCTATGAAATGGAGAAAAACAAAAAGGAGAAGAAGAAATAAAAAAGAAAAGAAAAAAATGAATAAACAAAAATTAGGAAGAAAAAAGAAAGGAAAAGCTCCTAGGGATCCCACTGGTGCAGCTGCAAGGTCTGGGGAAGTTGTTTCCAGGCCATGAAGTACAGCCTGGCTAGAAGGGGTAGAGGCGTCACTCAGCACCAGATATTCAGGGGACAGGAAGAGAAGGAAAGTATAGAAAGATGAGAAACTAAGTAATGAAGAAAGACAAAAGGGAAAAAGAGGGAAAAGAAAACAGAACAATAAAAAAAGACCAAGAAAAACAAAACAAAGCCCCCCCAAAAAAACAAGAAACACAAATGGTCTCAGGGATCCCTCTGCGTGTCTGCGCAAACTGAGGGGGTAGGTCCCAAGTCGCGCAGTACTGCCCAGCTAGAGCAGGCTCCCAATTCGAGAAAAGAAAAAGAAAATAAACAATTCAAAACAAAAAAAAAAGCCCCAGGATCCCACCAATGTGGCAGCACAGGCCAGGAAGCAGTTTCACATTCGAGTGGCGTTTCACAGCCTTTCAGGAAGAAGCAAAGGTGGCACCCAGAGCCAGGTATTTGAGAGAAAGGAGGGGGAGATGGTGAGCGGTAAGGAAGAAATCTAAAGAAGTGGAAAAAAGCAACACCAGCAGCCAAGAAATGGCACTTAGGGAGACGGCCTGTGTGGGCGGGTGGAATCCAAATGACACCAGAGTGAAGGTGGTGCTTCCCAGCCAAGAGACTGGCCACAGGAAGCAGAGCAGGCTGAGTGGGGGTGAAGAAGGGTGGGGGTGGGAAAGTGTATATCGCTGGTTACCAGTTGTTCTGTCTCCTTCTGGAAGCTCTGTGAAGCTGCTTTCTCATATCCCCTGTTCACTGATCTCTGATAGAAGTCCAAGATGGCAGATCCGTGCTGCATTAGCTGATAGGGGACCTCTGCATGTATCTTTCCTTGCTCTCTGTTCTCTGTCAGTTTCTTATTCCATTTGGTGCTTGGCTGAGTTCTTTATCTCTTCATTTGATGCTTAGGGTTTCAGGATTGCTGTTTTCTCTGTTTGGCTTAGTTTTTCAGATCTTTGCTGTGGAGGGATGGTGTGGTGCTTCTGCCTATAACGCCATGTTGCCTGGAAGTAGCCTGGATGTTTAATTCTATTTCCAATATCAGCATTTAATTGTTTAAAAGGGTCACTGTTGTTTAATATGTTTTGTAATATGGGTTCTAATTTCTCGTAAACTTCTTTCAGGCATATGTAAAACATTGTATTCTAATCCAAAACTCAGGGGGAAATTTTTAAACTTTAAAAAATTGGTAGAAACATAAATTTCTTATGAAAATTGACCCAGATTTTAGCAAACAATACCTTTAGGAAGTTTTCTTGCATTTTATACATTTTAAAGTTTTTATAAATATTTACCTCCAGAAAAGTTCTGTCTAGCTAGCTATCCAGCTATCTATCCATCTTTCTCTCCTTCCCTCCACCCATTGAGAGAGAGACAGAGGGAAGAAGAATAAGAAGAAGGAGGAGGGGGAGGAGAGGGGGGGAAAAGGAAGAAGAGGGGGAAGAGAGAGAGAAGAAAAAAGAGGAGAAGCAGGCGAAATTTTAAAAGGACAATAACAAAAAGCTGCACTGATCTCTAATGAAAATAGTAATTTGTCATAGGGGCCTATTATGTTAAATAGATTTATATTAGATAGATCAACTGAATTCAATCGATAGAATATGGTTATTTCTTCCCACTACTTATCCACCTTTCTATGTAGACAAATCAGACATGCAAACTTTTGCATCTTCCTCCCAAAGAAATGGCCCTATTTTACTCTAAAAATTTCCCACACTCATAGCACACACACATACACACACACAGAGTCCTGTTAATGCAGAGTCATAATTCTCTGAGACCAAGACACCCTCTCAGGAGCTCACCTCATTCCCAGAACAGGGGATCAGGCTAGTCCAGTTCCATAATCTGTGGTTAATTTGGACCAAGCCACAGCTAAACACCCCCCAACTGCCTTTTCCCTCCCACCCTTTCCATAGTCACCACCATCCAACTGTACCCAGGATTCATCCTCAGGTTTTACAGGGAGGGATTCCTGTACTCCAGAAAGTCAGTCATGGCAGGGAAGGTTATAAAATAACTCCCCCTCATTGACAGTTAAGGCAATCATTTAATTTTCTTTTTTAAAATAAAAGAAGCATTTTATTATTTAGATATATTGGCCTTATCACTTTATCCCGCTTCATAGGGGTCCAGGCAGCTTCAAAGCACCTTCTGCTTCCCAGACCACAGAAAATGCTGTCCAGGGCGCTTACTTCCATTTGAATGTATTAACTAATATACTTATCCATTCAGTTAAAAAGTGTTAAATGACCCTCTACTGAGCTCAGCAGAGTTTGGAATATAGGCAAGAAATCAAGCAATGACTCTATAAAGATCAGTACAAAAACAATGGAAGGCATGATGTCTGGTTGCTCATTGCAAGAGAAGAGCATCTAATCAGTGATGATTGTAGCAAGAATGGGTGAGGGGGTGTGTGGGCGGGGGGCGCTATGTGTCAAGGAAGAAGATTGCTCTAGGCAGAGAGAATTGTCTGTGCAAAAGACCAGAGTCATGGAAAGTACTATGAACTGTCGACCTTTTGGTTAGCAGCCAAACTATTAACCACCGCACTACCAGGGCTCCACTTGGGAAATAAAAGATTATATTCTGCTAAAGCACAGAAAGCAAATGGGGTGGGTTGGAGTTGGCTGGTGAGACATGAGCTGATATGTGGGCAGGGGTCTATCAAACATAGCTTTGTAAACTCACTTCAGTGATGGGAAAACACTGAGGAGTTTCTAAAAGGGCAAGAAATATCAGATTTGCGTTTTCAGAATTTTACTCATTCTTAGTAGCAACTAGAATAGGCAAACCAACTGAAAGCTTTGCAGGTCTGTTTCTTTAAGAAAGGTCTTTGCAGGTCACACTTTAAAAAGCAATGGCTACTTGTAAATTAATGTTCATTGCTGCATTATTTACAATAGTCAAAACAAAACAAAAAAAAAAAACAAAATGGAAACAACCCAAGTGTCCATCAGCAGATGAACAGAAACACAAAATGTGATATATACATATGCTGGGCCATTAGTCAGCCATAAACAGGAATGAAGTTCTAATACATCTTACAGCATGATGAACTTTGAAAACATTATGCTACGTGAAATAAGCCAGGCACAAAAGGACAAATATTATATGATCTCACTTATATGAAACATCTAGAATAGGCAAGTGAATAGAGACAGAAAGTAGATTAGTGTTTTCCACGGGCTTTGGGAGGGGGAAACAGAGAATTATTGCTGAAAGGGTACAGAGTTTCTGTTTGAGGTAATGAAAAAGGTTTTGGAAATAAATAGTGGTGATGGTTGGGGGAAAAAAAAGCAATGAACTCTGCTTATAACAAATCTATAGTATTTAACTCGAGTTGAATAATAGTTGTATAACATCTAGAGATTACTAAATACTTCCAAATGTATTTTCAGATTTTATCATAACTATCTATAAGGCCATTGTGGTTATCCTTTTTTTTTTTTTTTTTTTTAACAAAGAAGAAACTAAGACTCAGAAAAAGAAAGTGGAGCCCTGGAACTGGCTCTTGATCCATGCCATCTTCTTGCTTCCACCACTTCGTTATCAACCTAATGTTCTGCAGCACAGTGAAGGTACTCGTACTCACTTCTACAGCTTGCAAGAGACAATATAAACCGATAATATAAACAGAATGGTTCAGGGATGTACCGTTGCAGTTGACTGAAGTTTATCACCTATAAGATAATCCAGTAAAAAAATGGAAAGACATGAATCTGAAAACCAGAAGACCTTCAGAGCCTTTGTTGAAGTCAAATGAGACAGTCACCGTGAAATTCTGTGGAAAATACTAGATGTGCTTTCAGTTACCCGTCTATCTTCTTATACAGAATGATCTCCAAGTAAAATTGTTTAAAAAAATTTAATAAAAGCAAAGCAGTGTATGTATTATAGTACTATTTGTAAATATACGCCTGTAAAAACGTAGATATCTCTGGAAGGATAGATGAGAAATAGGTATTGGCAATTGCTTCTGGGAAGGGGAGTTGGGGGACTGGAAGGAGATGCATTTCCACTGCATATCCTTTGCCTTGCTTTAATTTTTTTTAGATTCTGCATGCATCACATTTTATAAATGGAACTGTATTATCAAAAATCAAGATGTCTTAAAGAAAATGATAATCTATGCTAACTCAGAGGAAGCGTTATAAAATTTAGACCCAGAAAATGCAGGCAGAGTATCACTGGTACTTTTTCTGTAGTATCTGACACTTTCAGCAACTTGTTTCCTACTGCAGAGCAATGTTCCCCAGGATTGTATAACTCCTAGGGAAATAAACTACATCTCACCTACTTTTGACATGTTATTAGGAGGGATCAGCACCTGGAGAAGGACATCACACTTGGTAAACTAGAAGGTCAGCAAAAAACAGGAAGATCCTCAACAAGATGGGTTGACACAGTGGCTGCAATAATGGGCTCAAGCATAACAATGATTGTGAGGATGGCTCAGGACCGAGTAGTGTTTTGTTCTGTTGTACATAGGGTTGTTATGAGTCAGAACCAACTCAACAGCAGTGAACAACAAGAAGGAAATAACATTTGTTTGGACTTAGAACGCCTCTTTCATGTCTCCTCATCCTTGGAGTGTGCCCCAGGCAATCCAGTCCAAGGAGCTTTAGACACTTTACCCTTTGTCTGCCCCCTGAGAGAGGCCAACCCTGCCCATCACTGTAAGGCATGGTACCAACAAATGAGCATCAGATCCTGAAACTCTATTGACTTCAAGTTCACCAAAAAAATGTATTGCGGATGGGAGGCAGAAAGGTCGGAGGAGCCAGTCTTCTCAATGCCCTGAGCCAGTGTGTTCAAAACTGTTTTCTGTGCTGTTAACAGCTATTTCACAAGGAAAAGGAAATCTTGGTCAAATGCATTTGGGAAATGACATTTTCTCCTCTTCCTATTGGCATACAATGCATATTAGCACATTAAAGTCTTTGGGATTTATTGAACATATTCTTTACCAGGGAAATTTTTTTTCCAGGAAAGCCTTGTAACCTCTTGCAGAACACTGTTATTATATAGAACACTGTTGGGGCTACATTTCCATAAGCTGTGTGGTAGATTGCTATAGTCATGGCCCCAATTACTTATGCTTCTTGATACCCACACTTTTGTGCATTCTTCTTCCACTTATGTTCATAGATGGTCTACGTGATTTGCTTTGTTCAGTGGGACATCAGCAAAGAGGGCAAGCAGAGAATTGATAAGGGCTGCACACTGGGGCCTGGACCCTTGTATCCCTCCCCTGAGGTCCCCATGCTGTGAAGAAGCCTAGCATAAAAGACCAAGTAGAGAGAGAGACACCAACATCTCAGCTATGCAGGTAAGCCCAGCTGCCAGCCAGCCAACCAGATGAATGGAGCTCCATGAATGAGCCCAAGAGAGCCCAGCAGAAGAACTGTTCCACTAACTACATGACTGTGGCAAATAATAAATCATTGTTATATTAAGTAACTAGTTTTGGAGTGTTTTGATACTAACCAGTAGATAACTGACATAGACAGTAAAATGTGAACGCAAAGCAGGGGTCCAAATGTCAGGACACGAGGTCTATTCTGAGCTCTGCTCACTGCCTCAGTTTCCTCATGTGTGGAAAGCGAAAGTTGGAATAGATAACCTTTAAGGAGACTTCCAGCTCTGACGTTGTGTTTAATGCAAAAGGAATGTGTTCCATGTAAATACACTATTATTTTGGCATCCATTTGACCCCAAGCTGCAGAGTTTGAGCTTAGAGCTATACCCTGCAGGTGAAAAAAGAGCTACACTTGAGAATCTGCAAATCCGGTTCCCAGTCCCCTAGGCTAACTGAGCCCAGATGTTAGAACTGAAGTATCTGAGTCCAGAGTGTGACTCTTTGCCGCATTAAAGGTGGGGTGATGCCCCTAAGGTCGCCGACTCTTTGCCTCCTCACTTTTCCCAGCTCAATGGGTCTGTCAGCAGCAGCACGACCCTGAGCTTTCTGAGCGGCAGTGTTTGTGTTGACAGTGCACGGGACAGGAGAGCAAGAAAAACCACCCCAATTCCCAGCCAAGCTTCTAGCTGTCCAGGGGGAATAGGAGTACAGGATCACACTCTGTTTATTTGTGGTTCTTTTAAGTGATGTCCAGAGACCTACATTTCATGCTTGTTTGAAAGTGTGTATGTAACTGGGGAAGCTGTTACACAGCAGTTTGCCTTCACTCCAGCTATTTACTTATTTAGTTATACGTCAGCATGCAGTTCATTGAGTCATAACTCTTTTTTGCGCCCTGAGATACCAGCATTTGAGGGTGTCAGAAGAAAACCTGCATACCACGTTTATAAATATTTACCAGGGCCTCATATTTCACTACGTATATTTCAATTATTATAGGATCTTTGTTCAAAAAAGGCTTTCTTGGTGATTGGTGATTTGACGATTGCAAAGAAAGGAGGAAAAGGGGAAAAAAACAGCAACATTCATTCCAAAGCGAGGAAAAAAATACAAGTTATCCTAAAATAAACTCAACAGAATTCCTTAAAGTGCTGAAAACGACTTCAAGAAGTATAGATTCTCGAAAGTGGGAGAAAAGCAGTAATTCAAAATCACGGATCTTTAGGGCAAAGGTCTAAACGAATGCAGAAAATTTTAGTTTAATTATGGGAGGAAATCAAATGAAATCAAACACAAAACACATTTTTACTGTTTTACTGTTTTGCATTGTGTGTATCGGCAGGCAGCGTTAAAAAAAAGGGTTCTTAAGCAAAAAAGTATCTAAATCAAGTGAAAAGAAACCAGAAAACGAGGTGAAAATAACATATCGGAGAAATGCTGCCTATGTCACTTTTCTGAGAAAACTAACAACTGCAATCTAGAGTCAACATTTTCTAGCTCTCACAATAGGGGTACAGGCAATGAAAGTCTCGCTCTTGTCACAATACCCACTCAGAAATGAGATGTTTTCTTTTGAACTTCCTGGAGTTTTTCTGTGTAATATAATGAAGGCGAACGCAGGATGGTTTTGCACTCTGTATGCAGCAGGAAACGGCTGGCTTAAAACCTGTCCTCTAGGTCATTTCTCCGGTTCACCTTTGCATTCTGCAATTAGCAGAAAAGGGGAGCTACAAGACAAGCTCCATGGTGGGTCACGCTCCCCCTTTTGGTCTGTAAGAAAGCTGGGTTACACTCAGAACTCAGAGCTGCCTCTGTCTTGCTCCCAAGAAAATGCCCGCTGAAGACAGCTGAGGAACCGCCCTGAAGAATTTGGCAAGGTGTGGTCCTTGGCCACATTCTCACGCTCATTTTTATAACCATCGTGAGCAATCAGTCTTAAGAGATAAAAGTTTATTTGGAAAACTCAGCATGTTAACTGTGGTTAAAAGCGAATGGCTCCCCCTTCGCTCATTTTGGCCAGAGATTTACACCCCTTCCAAGCCAGCCCTGGTCTTATTTATGTAACTGCACTGGAGACGGGCTTGAGGTTGCCTCTTACAATAACAAGCCCTGTTTATGCCTCGTGAGGCTGGGCCCAGGCAGTTAAAGCACCTTAGCTCAGGACAGGCACCTAGCGAGGAGGAGCGGGCAACATTGAGAGGCTTTTACCAAGAGCGTCTCCACTTTAAATAAGACAGCTTGATCACTCTGATGGCTCAGTCCTCAGAGTTATGTGCAGTCCTAAGCAGCCTCCACATACCCTGGGCTCTGAATTGTTTCAGGCACTAAAAATCATTGCCATGGAGTTGATTCCGACTCATAGTGACCCTATGTGACAGAGTAGAACTGCCCCAAGGCTGTAATCTTCTTTATGAAAGCAGACTGCCACATCTTTCTCCCTTGGAGCAGCTTGTGGGTTTGAAGTGCTGACCATTTGGTTAGCAGGTGAGCGCTTAACTACTGCACCACCAGGGCCCTGTATCAGGCACTCAGTTCCCTGAAATATGGGCCAAACATTAATACACATTTACTGTTAGTGACATAAGAGATAGAAATGTTTTTGCTGCTGCTGCTGCTGCTGCTGTGGCTTATCATGACATAAACAGGCATTACAGTACACTTCGATGCTAATTTTTATTCAAAGAAAAAAAAAACCAAACCCATTGCCGTCGAGTCAATTCTGACCCATAGCGACCCTATATAGGACAGGGTAGAACAGCCCCATAGGGTTTCCAATGCTATAAATCTTTATAGAAGCAGACTGACACATCTTTCTCCATTGAAGGAGCTAGTGGGTTCGAACTGCCGAGCTTTTGGTTAGCAGCCGAGCCCTTTAGCCACTGTACCACTAGGGCTCCTAACCCTCCCCAATTTTAGATGTTGTCCTGTAAACACACACGCAGATACACAACTATTTATATCCATATATATGTATTAATAAATTTTAATAACAAAATGAGTTATAACCATTATTATTTTTTTCTTTATTAAGACTCTTACCTTTTATAAACCCACCTGAAACTTTTAAGGAGAATAATTAGTGCTATGTACAAATTTACAGTGGAGCTTAGAAAAGGTATCCTTGGCTTTATTCTCAGTTTGAATGTTAAAGGTTAAGTAAACTGACATCTCAAAGAGTATGAAATATATTTCAATTTCATATGGAGTAGAAAGACCATCCCTTTCTATAAAAGAACAGTTGTAAAAGCTAACTTTCTTTCTCCACAAGCTGTTAAACGGCGCCCCCTTCCTGTCAGTGGTGAATCTGGTCAATGAGGAAAAAAAAAAAAAATCAAATTGCCTTTTAACATCTCTATCTGTTAAAGAGTTCTAAGAATCCTGTAGAAATATTCTCATGTGGACCCTTCATCGCACTGAGATTCAGAAAGGGATTTAATTTAGTGAATCATTCAAAAATATTTTTGAACAGGCACTGTGTTAATCACTAGAGATAAACTCAGGCCCTAATACTCAGAGAACTCAAAATCTCACAGGGGAGACATAAAAGAAAACAAAGTATTGCAATACAGGCCAATAACCACTATATTATACATATATGTATACCAAGTGCTGTTATAGAAATAATAAGTTTGCCAGAGTAGTTTAATGAGGGCTTCCTAGAGAAGGTGACAAGTTAAGCTGAAAAAGAAAACATGATTCAATGTTGACCAGGCATAAAAAGTAGAAAGGGAATTCTAGAAAAAGAAAATGGAATTTTCAAAGTCTTCGAAATTTTAAATTATGTATGTAAACACAGATCATCAAGTACTTCAGGATGGCAGCTGCATCAGATTTATGTGGGCAAGTAATAGGAGGTAGGGTATATTGTTGGCCTTACGTGCCAGGCCAAGGAGTTTAGAATTCAGTCTGAAAATGGTAACGAGCCACCGAGACACTTATAAACAGTCTAGTATGTACTCTGTTATGTTTTAACGCTGTCCTTGTTCTACTAAACAACCAGGTACAATTAAATATCCATCCCATAATCTTTATAGGGTGTCCATTCCATGCTAAGCCTTGTGGTACAGAGAAGATCTTTAGAGGCATCTTCTCACCCTATTTAGCCACAGAATGGAACTATTATAAACCTACAGAAAGAACAGGGTAGATGGCCGAATACAGCCTATTGTTATATTGAATCTTTTCAAAACATTAGTGAAAGATACCATCTGTGTAAGAAAGGAAGAAAATTAAGAAAATACAGATAAATCTGCTTATTTTTGCATAAGAAAACATGAGACAGATTAAAACAAACAATAAAATTAGTTACCTACAAGGAGAGGAACAGGAATGAAGAGGCAGGGAACGGAGTGACACTCTGAGTATGTAATTTTGTAGCATTTGAACTTTTGGAAGCATAGTAATATTCTACGTATTTAAAAATAAAATGAACAAGGATAATGAGAAAAAAATTAAAACTAAATGAAAAAAGAAGCAAATGAATCCAATTGTATTTAAAATGAATAAAATTGCACTGAAGAAAAAATAAAACCAGTGCAAGTAATTTGGAGCACAGTAGTATGAATATATAACTTCAGTCTACAGGAAGAAAGAACTGAAATCAAACCTTGAACTCTTTTGTGAAGGCTTTTTTTTTTTTTCCATAGTAGTTTGGGTATAGCAATTCTAAAAGTAATTTTTATGTGCTGTTATTGTTGTAGTTACCGTTGAGTTGATTCTGATTCATGGCAATGCCATGTACGCACAGTAGAACTGCTCCATAGGGTTTTCAAGACTGTGAGCTTTTAGAAGCAGATCACCAAGCCTTTCTTCCTAGGTGCCTGTGGGTGGGTTCAGACTGCTAACCTTTGGTTAGTAGTCCAGCACTTAACTATTTGTGAATTGAATAAATGTATTGATGTCATTGGGAACCAAGGTTCCCACTGCAGAAGAAGGAAGGTGGAAATATGGCAAATGGGAAGGCAAGGAAGAATCCTGTAGGGTTGAGTTGAAATTGGAGGTATTATTATAAATTCAATTATATACGTGTATATATATGAAATCCTAGTGGTGTAGTGGTTAAGAGCTACGGCTGCTAACCAAAAGGTCAGCAGTTCAAATCCACCAGGCACTCTTTGGAAACCCTACGGAACAGTTCCACTCCATCCTATAGGGTGGCTCAGAGTCAGAATCAACTCAACGGCAGTGGGTTTGGTTTTTTGGTTTTTGGTATATATATATATATATATATATATATATATATATATATATATAATTTTTTTCCTCCCTAGCTCTGTCTGCTGAAAGTGCTTAGAAGCAGTGACACCCCGGTAGCAATGACCACACCTAGAACCCAGATCTTGGTTTCTAAATGCCATTTCTTGCTAGAAGGAAAAAGAGATCCTCGAAGAAATGGCTGATTCAGGGCTGGAATAATGAAAGTACAAGATGAGCCTGGAATACCTTTTTGTACCAGAAAGTAAAGAATTCCTCAAAAGAATGCTGGGAAAATGTCAAAACAACACAGGAGCCAGACTGAAGGGGTTCCCACTGGCATGAAAATAAATGAGGGGAATAATGGTGTCTTAGCTTCCTAGGGCTGCCATAACAAAATACCACAAAGTGGGTGGCTTTAAAGAACAGTGATTTATTTTCTCACAATACTAGAAGCTAGAAGTCCAAACTGAGGGCATTGGCTGTGTCAGCTCCTTCTGAGGGGTTAACAGAGGAACTATTCCATGCCTCTTTCCTAGTTTGTGGTGGCTGTTGGCACTCCTTGACATTCCTTTGCTGATTATAGATGCATCTGCTTCTGTCGTCACATGGCATCTTCCCTCTATAGGTGACTCTGTTTCCATATCTATTCTCCTCTTTTATACAACACTACTCAGAAGGGATTATAATTAGGCCGAGCCTACTACAATATGGCCTTGTTTAACTTAACTGATAACAAAAGAAAAGACCTATTTCCGCAAGGTTATATTCACAGATATACGGGTTAGGACTTCAACATATCTTTTTGGGGCACACAATTAAATCTATACAAAATGGATTAAAACTCATTGATTAAAATATGAATCCATGTGTGCATACTTATAATTGATTGATAGATGAAAGATGACAGATAATAGATACAGGTAGTCCCTGATTTATGATGTATTTGAGTTATGATGAACTGCACTTGTTTGTTTTTTTTAACATCTTATTGTTAGTAATATGTACTACATACAATGTTGCAGCATGTAATTTGCTGATGTTATCATTCTCAGATATTCACTCACAGATGTTCAATGTTATGCTTTATAGATACTGATAATAAAAGGTAATAATAATAAAAATTAAAAAAAAGTATCCCACTTACTTCAGAACCAACTTATGAGTCATCAAAATAGAACCCCATCCTAAGTCAGGAACTACCTACTTGTAGACGATAGATACATGGATAGATAGATAGATGGATAGAGAGATAGATATACAGCCAGATAGATAGAGATAGAAAGACAGATACATAGATAGACAGTTATAGATGAAGAGAAAGTGGAGCTTTTCCTTATAATAACTAAAAACCAGAACCAAACCAGTTGCTGTCAAATCAGTTCAAACTCACGGTGACCCCATGTGCTTCAGAATAGAACAGGGCTCCACAGGGTTTTCGTGGTGGTGATCTTTCAGAAGCAGATCGCCATGCCTTTCTTCCGAGGCACCTCTGAGTAGGTTCAAACCACCAACTTGAACTGCCACCCTTGCATTTAACCATTTGGGCCACCACCCTCTCCCCCACTCCCACCCCCCCAAAAAAAAATCCATTGCCATTAAGTGGATTCCAACTCATGGTGATCCCATGTGTTACAGAATAGAACTGCTCCATAGGGTTTTCTTGGCTGCAGTGTTTATGGAAGCAGACTGCCAGGCCTTTCTTTTGCAAACTGTTGGTTTTGTTAGGTGCTGTTGAGTCATCCCTGACTCATAGTAACATTACAGAATGAAATGTTGCCCGGTCCTGTGCCATCTTCACGATTGTTTGAGCTCTTGTTGCAGCCACTGTGTCAATCATCTAATTGAGGTCTCCCTATTTTTAGCTGACCCTCTACTTTTCCAAGCACGATGCCTTTCTCCAGTGATTGTTCTTTCCTGATTACGTGTCCAAAGTGAGATGAGGTCTCACCATTCACGGTTCTAAGGAGCATTCTGGCTGCACTTCCTCCAAGACAGTTTTGTTCATTCTTCTGACAGTCCGTGCTATATTCAATATTCTTCGCTAACACCTAATTTGAATGCATCCATTCTTCTTTGGTCTTTCTTTTTCATTGTCCAGCTTTCGCATGCATATTAGATGATTGAAAATACCATTGCTTGGGTCAGGCACATCTTAATTTCAAAATGATATCTTTGCTTTTAACACTTCAAAGAGGATGTTTGCACCAAATCTGCCAATGCAACATGTCATTTGATTTCTTGACTGCTGCCCCATGAGCATTAATCGCTGATCCAAGAAGAATGAAATCCTTGACAACTTCAATTTCTTCACCACTTATCATGATGTTATTTATTGAGCCAGTTGTAAGGATTTTCATTTTCTTTAAATTCAGATTAATCCATCCTGAAGGCTGTAGTCTTTTACCTTCATAAGTAAGTGCTTCAAGTCATTTTCCCATTAGGCAAGCAAGTTTATGTTATCTGCATATCTCAGGTTGTTAATCAGTCTGCCTGCAGTCCTGATGCTGCGTTCTCCTTCATATAGCTCAGCTTCTGAGATTATTTATTCAGCATGTAGACTGAATAAGTAAGGTGAAAGAATACAACTCTGCCGCACACCTTTTCCAATTTTAGACCACACAGTATCCCCTTGTTCTGTTCAATGACTACCTCTTGATTCATGTACAGGTTCCACATGAACATAATTAAGGGTTCGGAAATTCTCATTCTTTGCAGTGTTATCTTAATTCGTTATGACCTACACAGTCAAATACCTTTGTGTAGTCAATAAAATACAGGAAAACATCTTTCTAGTACTCTCTGGATTCAGCCAAAATCCATCTGACATCAAATGGATTTGCAAATGCCAATTGATTAATATGAAAGAAGTGATGCCATCATCACAGTAAATATTGGTTTAGACAAAAATCATTATTTGATGTTAAATCTAGTAGAGAAAGCATAATTGCAAGGGGAATATCATAACTATAAATGGAGAAACAGAACTATCTCTTGACCAGTAATCAAGATTAGCATCAACAATGGGAGCCAATAAACATCATAGGCTTTTGGATGTGATATCCTGAGAAGAACACAACACCACTTTTGTAGTATTCCCACCAGGAATGCATAACCTGAATATAATCATAAGGAAAATAAGACAAACTCCCACTGAGGAGCATTTTATAAAATAATTAGTATGTAGTCTTCAAAAACGTCAATGACAGGAAAGACTTATCAAGGCCGAGTAACTGTTACAGGTTAAAGAAAACTGAAGAGACATGACAATTAAACGTAATATGTGATCTTGTACTTGATCTTATAATGGAGGCAAACATGCTTGCTACTAAGGGCATTACTGGGACAATTGACAAAATTGGAATATGGAATGAAAATTCAATCAAAGTTTTTTCATTGATGGTACATTTCCTAAATTTGATAACTGTATGGTGGTTACATAAGACACTATGCCTTCTGTTCAAAAATACACAGCAAGGTCTTAAGGAATAAAGGATTATGATAGATGCAACCTACTCTCAAATAGCTCAGAAAAATTAAGTATAGACATATACATATGAGAGAGAGAGAGACAGGGAGAGGCAAAGATTGTGATAACAAATGTGGGAAAATGTTACACATTGGTGAATGTTGGTAAATGGTATGTATATACGGGTATCGGTACTATTTTTGCATGTACTCTGTTTACTTGAAATTATTTCAAAATAAAACATTAAAAACAAACAAAGCCATGCAAGATGTATGGCCAAGTTTCATCTAATGATATGCTCAACATATCCCACAGTGACTTATTTTAATTAACCATAAAGCAACAGGCCACATAGGTCCTAGAGGCATTGAGCACTGAATGTGTGTACACATTTAGAACAACTTGTAGGAAAGCACATAACAGAAAATCTGTATGCCTCATAAAACCCAGCCCAATTCAACTCCACAAGGATCCCCCAGGTTAGAGAGCTGGCCTTGACAACTATAATGCCACAGACCCAGCAGGGCCTTGGCAACATCGAGAGCAGTCCAGACATCCTGAAGGACAGGGCTCTAGTAACGGCCCCCAAAATGCTTTTGGTCAGACCATCCCTGGATAGGTTTTTTCTAGAAGAGTTGTAGCCTGAAGAATTTATTCTCTTCCTCCACATTCATCAGACTCTACTTTAAGAAATGCATTCTGAGATAATAGAGAAAAAAAAAAACAAAAGGCTGTGGTGCTATAGCTCTGCAAGCTCTATTCACAGTAGAAATTATTTTAACACCACTTTGAACGATTTTAAAGAGAGCACATGGTGTGCCAAACAGAGTTCTCTGCTTTGAGTTCAAGCACATAGAGTACTATGATCGAGAAAATTACTAATATTATCTACTTTCAGTCTTAATTTTATTAATTGCTAACTGGCTCATTTTCATATAAAACCAAAACCAAACCCATTGCCGATGAGTCAATTCCAACTCATAGCAACCCTATATAAACTCATAGCATCTGGTGGATTCGAACTGCCGACCTTTTGGTTAGCAACCGTAGCTCCTAACAACCACGCCACCAGGGTTTCCAGGGACCCTATATAGTACTTTGCAATTTGAATAGCACTTTCAGGCATATGATCTTTGTATCAATGATACTGTTGACAATACTACCACCAGTTCTATTGAGTCAATTCTGAGTCATATAGAACCCAAGTGTTTCAGAGTAGAACTGCTTCATAGGGTTTTCATGGCTGTGACTTTTCAGAAGCAGATCTCCAGGTCTTTCATCTGAGACACTTCTAGATCAGTTCAAACTGCCAACCTATCGGTTAGTAGCCCAGTGCTTAACCTAATAATTGTTATTTATGAAGCACTTACATGTATTATCTCATTCAATCATTAAATAGCTATATGAATTAGGTATTATTATTTCCATTTTTCATTGAACTTCAGATGGGTTAAGTAACTTGTTGGGTATCAAATAAAGAGTAAGTGGCAGACCTAGGTTTTGAACACAAGGCCGACATTAAAATCCAAGCTCATAATCATAATGATCCCCATAAATGCCCTGATGAGCGTCATTTCCATTATTCAAAAAAAGGAACTGAAACTCTGAAAAGCTAAAGAATTCATCCAAGGTTGGACTAGCCTAGACTAGATCTTTTAACTGTAAACTTGGCGTCATTCTCACCTTGGATGCTACAAAGATCACATGAAACAATGGATACAAAGTACTTTGTAAATTGTGAAGTTTGTGAATATCTGAGGATGGAATATCATTATTCCCTTTAAAAAACTTCCCTAGTGCATCAAGAGAGAAAGCAGCAGCTGGAATTAAAAGGAGAGCTGAGCCCATTGGGCAGTCAATTTGGCAATCAATTTGGCAATTACTTATAAAGTTAAACATATAGCAATCCCACTCCTAGGTATTTACCCAAGAGAAATGAAAATATATGTTCATATAAATATTTGTATGGGAAAGTTTATTGCAGCTTTATTAATAATTGCCCAAAACTAGAAACAACTCAAATGCCTGTCAACTGGTCAATGGATAAACAAACTGAGGAACATGGATGCAAATGTAGTATTATTCAGCAATAAAATGAAATGAATTACTGATGCATGTTACAACATGGAGAAATCATAAATGCATGTTGCTAAGTAAAAGAAGTCATGCTCAAAAAGCTACGTACTACATGATTTTATTTATATAATCTCCTGGAAAGGCAAAACTATAAGGGTATAGAAGAGTGGTAGCCCAGGGCTGGGCATAGGGAAAGTGCATTGACTGCAACGGAGCACAAGGGAACTTTTTCAGGTGATGTATATGTTCACTATCTTGGTTGTGCTGGTGGTTACACGACTGTATGCATTCATTAAACATCATAGGACTATACTCAGAAAAAAGAGTGCATTTTACTGAATGTAAATTATACTCCAATCCACTTGAATTAAAATTAAAAAAAAAGGAAGCTGAGATTTTTCTAAGAGTTGGCAAACAGGTTCAAGAATGCACACTGGAATCTCTCTGGCTTACTGGGAACACCTTTCAAAAGGGCTAATGCCCTAGACATGCTACATCAAGGTTTTCCTGGTAAAATCATGTACACTCAAATCTTACACAAATGCATCTCTAAATAAGATTTTTGTTATCCCATGGTTTACTTTCACTTCTCAATTTATTCCACATACCTAATTTAGTACTAAGGAGCCTCAGTGGTGCAACGGTTAAGCGCTCACTGCTAACAGGTTGGCAGTTGGAACCCACACAGCGGCTCCACAGGAAAAGACCTGGCAATCTGCTCCTGTAAAGATTTAACCCATTGCTGTCAAATCAGTTCCAACTCATAGCAGTCCTATAGAACAGAATAGAACTGCCCTATAGGATTTTGAAGGCTGTAATCTTTACGGAAGTGGACTGCCACATCTTTCTCCCTCGGAGCAGCTGGGAGGTTCAAACCACTGACCTTTCCATTAGCAGCCAAGAGCTTAACCACTGTGCAACCAGGCCTCCTTTCCTATAAATATTACAGCCTAGAAATTTCTCTAAGCAGTAAATATAATAGCCTAGAAAACTCTACTGTTACATGGGGTCATTATGAGTCAAAAATCAATTCAATAGCACCCAACAACAACAATTTAGCACTATTAAATACAGACCATGCTAACTCATTCGCCTGGAGTGGGTCTGAGGACAGCCCACCTACTTTGTTTCTGTCTGGGAGACCCACTTCCATGCTTCCCTCTTCCTTCCTGTCCTCCCTTCCACTCTCTGGCTCCTTCTTGTGTTTCAAGGGCCAGCTTACCTCTGCTGTCCTGACTACCTCAGCCTACAGTCTACACTCTGTTCCAGCTCTGACTGCCCTTCACTTGGTTCTTACTATATGCTATTGTTTGTGATCGCCTACAGCCTCTTGCTCTGGCTCTCCAATACAGATATAATGTAGTGGACATTACTAGTGCCTACCCAATATCAATTTGTCTTCTTATGTCTGGATACAAGGAAAGCTATAGTTTGTAGACACACTTGCAGTTAAGAGGTGCCATGTGATGGTGGCCAAGGGACTGTAAGAATTGACGTGTGTTGCTTCTAAAACAGAGCTTAGAAGAGAAAGTGTGAAATCCCAATTTACTCGATTTCCCTGCCTCTGAAAATGCGAAAATTTCATGTTATGGGAATAGTCTGAAACACTGAGGTACCATATAGAAGACAGCTGTCCTAGAAAGTCGTCTGGACTTGTTGTGAACTTTGTGTAGGGACAAAACAAACTTCCTGGAAATAAACTGTTGATACTTAGGGGTTGTTTGTTACTGCAGTATAACCTATGCTATTGTGACTGAAACAAGTAGATAGTACAGAAACACAGATGCCAACATCCAATCCATAGAAACGAACCAGAGAAAGGGATAAGTAAATATGTCTGCAACTCCAGAGTTTAACACACTGCCTGAAACATGGCAAGCTTGTTCTTAACAACTATCTATTGAACTATAGTTACAATCCAACATTTTAAGTACTTTATTGGTTTAAGAGACCTGATGAGGTTCACAACAATTCCTTAAAGATTATTGAGTTCATCTCTCTCATTTTAAAGATGAGAAAGCTGAAGTTTAATGAAGGCAGATATTTGGCCACCACAGCTAGTTAGTGCTAAGCAAGGACCTCACCCTTGTACTAGCAGTTATTCCACAGCAGGCTACTCATAATAACAGCAGATACCAGTAATCTGAGAGCGTCCTTACTTCGGTTTTTAATCTCCTTCTGAAATAATCGAAGCATACCTGAAAGGAACTTTGTTTGGAAATCAGATGTTCTTTGTGCTTTCATTTTCTTTCAAGCAGACTAGATATTTACAAGCCTATTTAGGGACTCTTTACTCAGGAGTGAGGCTAGAGGCCCTCCTTCTTGTAGATCAATTGACTGAAAGTCAAGTCATGTTAAATGTACCTGTGAACAACAACACATTAACAGCAAACGAAAACAAATCAAAAACATACACAAACAATAATTCTGTTCTTAAAATAAATATCTCACTGTATCTTATTCCAGTAAGGCCCTAGGTTTAGTCACCCAGGTAAATAAAAATAAAAGTGAACTCAGATGAAGAGAAAATGGGAGTTAGGACCCAAATATGCTGATCCTACATTTATGGTTTTGAATATTCTAAGTCACCCCTGTAAAAAATGGACATAATATCATCTTACCTACTTATTCATAGAATTGTGAGAGACAAATGAGATTTTATAATTGTCAATATCATTTAAAATTAGCTTATTCCAGGAACAACAACAACAAAATCAGATTTAGCTCACTGTCTCCTAGTAAAAGCAAAGATTCGACTTAAGCCAACAAATGATTTTCTTCACAACAGAATTTTATATTCTATCAGGATTTATGATTTAATAATTGTTCATCCCAGAGGGGGAAAATCATTTCTAATACATCTATCCATCAATGCACTTATTTCTAGGCTAAATGTTCTGAAGTATAAGCAGTCATCAACTCTTTACTCCCTTCACAGCTTTTGGAGGTCTCTTTTCATACAGGTGTTGTCTACACGCCTGATCGTGTTTTTCTCTTCAGTCCATGTGGGTTTTCATTAACCAGTGCAAGACATCAGGTGAGACTGCACTTGCTGTGGACAGAGGAGGGAGGGCGGTGGGAGCCTTGAGGAGGTAAGGAGAGGGATGTGAAGGAAATGTGGGAGTGCTGGGTGAATGGATGTTGATAGCGCTGTAGGTGGGAAAGCTGCTCTGGGAATTGCTTCCCCTCAGCCTGGATAATGTCCACAATATCTCCATTCTCCTGACATTGCTGGGCTTGCTCCTTATTCACCTGGTGGGAAACTATTTTGTTAGGTTCACCCTTCATTCAGGAAATGGCTTTTTTGAAGCCTTCTGAACTGCAGTTGCTGACTTAAGGATTCTGCTAGCCCTGCGTACCTCAGTAGCTACTTTTCCACCGTTCTGGAGCTTCCCATTAAGTTGTAGTCTAGGCTCTCATGGCATAAATTAGGAACAGAAAAACCAGTTTTAGCTCATGGCTTTGAAAAACAATCAGTAGAGCAGTGAGGCCTGCTTTGGCAAAAGCTCTGTCCCTCAGCTAGGGAAATATGACAGCCCAGCCAATCAGTCAGCTGTGGGTCTCCTAGCCCATGGAAACAGAGCCACTGGTAGGCACATGGCTGACTGTTTTCAGTGGCTCTGCTCCCAACCCTATGGCGGCGTCCTTGCTGTGTTTTTGGCAAGCTCAGAAGAGTAGTGGGAGATGACTGATGTTAGCTTTCTATTTGGGAGGCCAATTGCTTTCCTCCCAGATTTACTGTTGTCAAGGCCTGAGGGGCACCCAGCCTAGGTCCTGGCAACTCATGGGATGGCTTTGTGTTACTCTTTGGAAACTTTCTATTATGTTCTAATGTAAAGGGCCTGGGCTGGAGGAGTCACTCTTTGGGATAACCTTTCCTCTAAGCTTTAAGGGAGGCACTGACCTTGTCTATTCCCTTCTGTGCATGCACAGAAGTAAGTCCAGCATGCCTCAGTCTGACACGGCCCATTAGTCATAAAAACATGGCACCAAAAGCAGCAGTGGTGGTGATGGCAGTGGCAGCACAGCAGCTGTCTTCCTCCTCCTCCTGCCTGTGGGGCTGTGCTCTGAGTGCACACGAATCCACAGCTCCGTTTTTCTTTCTTGGCCCTGGACCTCTCCTTTCCGGCACTCCGTTTCAAAAACATCGCAAGCCACGCAGGTGGTTTTTGTTGCACCACAGCTCATATTCTTGACAGATCCTACATCTGCACATTAATACTCCCTGGTTCCTCCAGCCTGAAGCTTTCCCAGACACACTGGCCTAAGAGCGTCAGAAGCGATACATGAGGGGAAGTAACTACAGTGAAATTCTTTACTGGGTCTGAGGGTTGGGGGTCACGGCGTTTTAAACAAGAGAAGCTTCATGGTCACTTAGCTTTGAACTTCAAGGAATTTGACTACGTTAATAGCAAACCACCCACCCATCAGAGCAATGTGTGCCTTAGCCAGGGCCCTGGGGCAACTCCAAGTTACTGTAATCATGAGTTATCACCATTGCCACAATTGCAATCACACAATTAATGTTAGTTGAATGAAAAAATGAATAACAAGCCTAGTAGTCCGTAGGTGGTACAAATGATTAAGCACTTGGCTACTAAGTGAAAGACTGGTGGTTCGAATCCACCCAGAAATGTTTTGAAAGAAAGGTCTGGCAAGATATTTCTGAAAAACCAACCACTGAAAATCCTATGGAGCACAGTTCTACTCTGACACACGTGGGGTCACCATGAGTTGGAACTGACTCAATGGCAACTGGTTTGGTTTGGTTCCCACATGTAATAATCATAATCTCTAATCTTCTCAACTGCCACACAAGGTAGGTACTGATTTACACACTTTACAGATAAGAAAACCGTGAACAAAAATACATAGTAAGCAATAAATAAATAAATCTGACAAAGCCCATACAGTTTGTTTAATGGCAGATTAGGGAACTAAACCAAAATAATGGACTCCCAAACACAGGCTAATGCCATCTAATCATGCTGAGTTATAAAAAGGGGGGTGGGTGCAAAAAAACTAGAGCCCTTGAGGATGAACTGCCCAGGTATTGATTTCTGCACTGAGGTAATATCTTCTAAGGAGACTTTAGAGCACTTCCCTAGCAAGAACAACCCCTTTTCCCATTCATTAGTATGTACTGAAAAAGAATGGGGTGCAGTGTTTTAACATGGGGGAAAAAGAAGCTTTTAATATACAACAAAAAATAAAGAGTAGGAGGGAAAAAAAAGATTAATCTCCCAGGAAGGCTAGAGAGAAGAGAACATCGTCATCCCTGAGGATACTGGATAGATGAGTTGAGTAACTATGAATAAATTACTGCTTTTCAAGAAAGTAGCCAATAAAAAGAAACACTGTAGAAATATTTCCTCCCCTACTTCTGAAATAACATGGATTGTGAGTAACACCATTGATATTGCTGCAATGGCTCCACAATGTTGTTTTTTTTTTTAATCTAGAATTTTATTTTGGGACTGACCCTGAGAAATTTGGCAGTTGTAAAAGTTGTCAGGGTGGAGGAAGGAAGAGAAATTCAGGAATTATGGCGGGTCAACACAGGGTTCAAGCTATCCATAGAAGCCTGACATCAAGCTGGAGAAGAGTTAGCAGGGGCAAAGGGAGCCCCATTGAGAGTCTGCTGGAGAAAAGCGAAGAAGGACCTGAGCCAGAGGGGGAGGCTGGAGGGCCGCCTAGGTCCAAAACGTATGACTAACCCATGAGTTAAGCAGACCATGACAGTTCTGATCTTAGAAGAAAGAAAAACCACACCAGAACCAGCCACAGCCCCTTCCGTGGGCTTTATCTCATGACCCAAGGAGGGCTTCCACTGTTCTGTAAGCCCGATGTGGTTATGAACTCTATCTGTGGGTCTCAACTATGGGGGCAGCTGTGGGAACACTCTCAAAACACCTTAGATCTCGTACCCTTATCTAGTTTTGATTCCATCCACTGTGTGGGGTAGATGGCTGAGGATGGGGTGGGGGGGAACACTGCTGTTGAGTCTATTCCAACTCACAGAGACTCCATAGGACAGAGTAGAACTGCCCCATAGGTTTCTAAGGAGCAGCTGGTGAATTCGAACTGCCAACCTTTTGGTTAGTAGCTGAAAGCTTAACCACTGCACTACCAGGGCTCCAGGAAATCAAATGGAGCTTTGATTCTGGAAAATATAACATTCTGAAATATGTAGTCTAGAATATAGTCTTGAAACGAAATTTGGTTTCTTCAAAATTAATTTGGAGGCACCAAATACAGAAATAATCAAGTTAACGTGTACCAATTATTGGCTAAATTAAAGACTTCTGTTTATTTGTTTATTTATTTATTTTTATTGTACTTCAGGTGAAGGCTTACAGAACAAATAGTTTCTCATGAAACAGTAGTACACATGTTGTTTTATGACATTGGTT
>NW_004444125.1:1509450-1513750 GCF_000243295.1 Trichechus manatus latirostris | reverse complement strand
CAAAAAGACAAATAATCCTGTTAAAAAATGGGCAAAGGAAATGAACAGACACTTCACCAAAGAAGACATTCAAATGGCCAACAGACACATGAAGAAATGCTCGTGATCACTAGCCATTAGAGAAATGTTTATTTATTTTTATATTTTAATAGACAGATCAGTAATAATGTTACTAATTCAAGTCCTGGACATTTAACCAGAAGCTTCTATGTACAAAGAAGAAGATATAAAGTTTACAGGGAGGTTGTGGCAAAACAAATTTAAGATACTGCCCCTATTTTACTGAGAGTTGCAATCTAGTTGAGGAGAACAGACTTAAATGAATTGTACCACCTTGCAGTGCTTCCGTGAAGTCTTGAACCAGAAGCATAAAGCAGTGTGGGGTGAATATGAAATTTCTCTCAACAAACTGGCCTTTCTCACCTGCCCTCTTAGGCTTGCACAAGGCACGTGGAGAAAGAGAAGAATCAAGACAAACATGTTCAACTTCCAGAATACAAAGATATCTCCTTCCCTAGACAACTTGAGATTCCATCATAAACTTCAGAGGGTTCAGAGGTTAGGATAAAAGGTTAGGACCTGCCCCCAGAAGGGTAGTCTGATAGGAGACCTATGCATACAGCTAGAATCCCAATGGGCTATACTCTATAGAATTTTGAATGAAAAATAAACTCACTGCCCAAAATAGAAGAACAAGGAAACATTCTAGTCTCTATGTGGGCACTAGTGGAGGGAAAAAAATCTCCCCTGAGATCTCATAACCACAACAGACCCTTCACAGGTTTGCCCTCCAAATATATACCACCTGTGAGGTCTGAAAAATCTCAAATAGACAATCTAACTTAAAGTGGGCCTAGGTCAGTGGTGCCCCCAGGAAACTGGCAGAAGCAAACACAAGCCATTTCTGGAGGAATACTAATTCAACCCAAGCCTCCAAGAATTCCCACAGATAAAGATCAAGGAAAATCAGCAACTCAGTGGGAAAAAGAAAAACAAATAAACAAGGTGCCTTGAATGAAAGGCAGGTAAATCAAGTTCCTAAATATATCAGATATTGGAATTACTGGAAAATATACAACTATACTTATTGGCTTAAAGAAATAAAGAACCTTGAAGATATTAAAAAAATAACAAATGACTTTTAAAATGCAAGAATATTTTTAAAAGAAGGAAATAAAATATTAGAAATGAAAAACTATAATAATTAAAATCAAATATATAATGAATAAGTTTAACAGACAATTAAAGTTGACAAGAATTAGTGTGCTAGAAGATAAAAAGATAATCTCAAAATGCAACCCAGAAAGACAAAATATGAAATGGAAGAGCCAGAGCACAGTGTGACGAGAGCCAAAAAATATCTGATTAAAGTTATAGAAAGGGATAATAGAATGGTAATGAGCCAATATTTAATGGTATTATATTTAAGAGTTTTCCAGACTCACTTGGAAGATGTGGGTGTATTCCAAAAGAATAAATAAAAAATAGCTTCACACAAGGAATTACGATAGTAAAACCATGAACATCAAAGAAAAATAATCCATAAAGCAAGCAGAGAGAAAAGATATGTCACACCTGAATAGCAATTAGATGACTGATTTTACCTTAATAAACATGGAGGCCAGAAAATGGAATGTCCTGGAATGCTATGCCCAATAAAAATTATTTTTCAAGAAGGAGATTTTAAAAGACATTTTTCTACGTAATGAAAAATGGAGTTTATCACCAACACTACTTCACTAAATGAATTCTAAAAGAAGCAAAATGGGATACAAAGGAATGGGAAGCAAAGAAATTGGTAAATGGGTAAATCCGAATAAATATTTACTATATAAAAACAATAATGCTTACTTTGTAGGGGAAAATCACATCTAAAATTGGGAAAATAGTAAGATGCAAGTTGGAAGATGGGATAAGCCAAGTTAAGCATTCCAAGGCCTTGCTACTCAAAGTGTGGTGCAGGTACCAGCAGCGGAGGCAGGAGCTTGTTAGAAATGCAGAATCTCAGGCCTCACCCTAGACCAACTGAATCAGAATCTGCATTTTTAAAAGATCGGTAGGTAAATCGAATGCACATTAAAGTTAAAGAAGTTATTCTAGGTACTTAGACTTTTTTATTATGTGTGTTAAAAAAAAACTACAGTAATCACTAAATGCAAAACATAGAGCATAACTTACAAACAGTAGAGAGAAAAAATAATGGAATGAGAAAAGAAAAAAAAAAAAAAAACTTGAATCAATATGTATAGGCTATTAGTGTAGGCCCCCGTGCATCTGTCAGTTTATTGTACTGTGGTGGCTTGTGTGTTGCTGTGATACTGGAAGCTTTGCCACTGGTATTTCAAATACCGTCAGGGTCTCCCTTGGTGGACAGGTTTCAGCAGAGTTTCCAGACTAAGACAGGGTAGGAAGAAGGACCTGTCGATCTACTTTTAAAATATTGGCCAGTGAAAGTCTTATCAATAGCAGCGGAACACTGTCTGGTATAGTGCCAGAAAATAAGCCCCCAGGTTGGAAGGCACTCAAAATGCAACTGGGGAAAAGCTGCCTTCTCAAAGTAGAGTCGACTTTAATGACATGGATGGGGCTAAGCTTTGGCAACCTTCATTTGCTGAAGTGGCATGACTCGAAATGAGAAGAAACAGCTGCAAACATCCATTAATAATCAGAACATGGCATGTACAAAGTATGAATCTAGGAAAATTGGAAGTCATCAAAAATGAAATGCATCAAAATTGATATCCTAGGCATTAGTAATCTGAAATGGTCTAGTATTGGCCATTGAGAATCAGACAATCATATGGTCTACTATGCCAGGAATGACAAATTGAAAATGAATGGCATTGCATTAATTGTCAAAAAGAACATTTCAAGATCTATCCTGAAGTGCAACATTGTCAGTGATAGGATAATATCCATATGCCTACAAGGAACACCAGTTAATACGACTATTGTTCAAATTTACACACCAATCACTAAGGCCAAAGATGAAGAAATTGAAGATTTTTACCAACTTATGCATTCTGAAATTGATCAAACATGCAATCAATATACATTGATAATTACTGGTGATTAGAATGCAAAAGATGGAAACAAAGAAGGATCAGTAGTTGAAAAATATGGCCTTGGTGATAGAAACAATGCCAGAGATTGCATGATAGAATTTTGCAAGACTAACGACTTCTTCATTGCAAATACCTTTTTTCAACAACATAAATGGCAACTATACACGCAACGTTGCCAGAGAGAATACACAGGAATCAAATAGACTACATCTGTAGAAAGAGACGATGAAAAAGCTCAGTATCATCAGTGAACAAGGCCAGGGGCCAGCTGAGGAAGAGACCACCAATTGCTCATATGCAAATTCAAGTTGAAGCTGAAGAAAATTAGAGCAAGTCCACAAGAGACAAAATACGATCTTGAGTATACCCCACCTAAATTTAGAGATCATCTCAGGAATAGATTTGACGCATTGTACGCTGATGACCAAAGATCAGACGAGTTATGGAATGACAGACATCAAGGGCATCATACATGAAGAAAGCAAGAGGTCATTAAAAAGACAGCAAAGAAAGAAAAGACCAAAATGGATGTCAGAAGAGACTCTGAAACTTGCTCTTGAATGTAGAGTAGCTAAAGTGAAAGGAAGAAATGATGAAGTAAAAGAGCTAACAGCAGATTCTATGGCTAAGAATGTCAAGAAGACAAAGTAAACTATTGAAATGTGCAAAGTCCTGGAGTTAGAAAACCAAAAGAGTAGAACATGCTTGGCATTTCTCAAGCTGAAGAACTGAAGAAAAAACTCAAACCTCGAGATGCAATATTGAAGGATTCCATGAAGAAAATATTGAAGGAGGCAGGAAGCAGCAAAAGAAGATGGAAGGAATACACGGAGTCACTATACCAAAAGAATTGGTCGAACTCAACCATTTCAGGAGGTATCATATGATCAAGAACCAACGGTAAGGAAGGAAGAAGTCCAAGCTCAAGCTGCACTGAAGGTATTGGCAAAAAAGAAGCCTCCAGGAATTGACAGAATACCAACTGAAATGTTTCAACAAAGGGATGCAGTGCTGGAGGTGCTCACTTGTCTATGCCAAGAAATTTGGAGGACAGCTGCCTGGCCAACTGACTGGAAGAGATCCATATTTGTGCCCATTCCAAAGAAAGGTGATCCAACAGAATGCGGAAATTATTGACAATATCATCAATATCACATACAAGTAAAATTTTGCTGAATATCATTCAAAAGTGGCTGCAGCAGTATATCGACACGTAACTGCCAGAAATTCAGGCT
>NW_004444125.1:1505951-1507673 GCF_000243295.1 Trichechus manatus latirostris | reverse complement strand
TATATATATATATATATATAATGTATTATATAATATATAGACAACATATATTATAGATAACATATAGAAATAATATAAATAATAAAGATATTATTACCTCAGTTTTCTCTTTAACTTTTTAGTTTTACATTCATATTCTTATTTTAATGATTACCAACATGGTATATTAGGATTTAACATAAATCACTACTTACATTCCAGACAATGCAAGGATCTCAGAACCCTTTAACTATACTTACACACCCTTGGCTTTGTGAAACTTTTGTCGTGTATTTTAACTCCACATATATTTAAAAACTCACAAGACATTATTATTATAAAGTTAATATCCATTTAGAGTTACTTATGCTTTTTACCCTTTCTGATGTTCTTCATTCTTCCCCGAGTTTTCATGCTTCCTTCTGGGATTACTAACCTTCTGCCTAAAAAGCTTCTCTAATTGTTTCTTTTAGCATAGACCTGTTGACCAAAAAAAAATCTCTTTTTGATTGTCTGAAATGTCTATGTTTTGACTTCATTTTTGAAGTATATTTAGCTGGATGTAGAATTCTAGATTGTCAGGGATTTTCTTTTAGCACTTTATAGATGTCAACCCACTGTCTTCTGGTTTTCCTTGTTTGTGATGAGAAGTTAGCTGTTAGTCTCATTGTTGCTCGTTTGAAGATAAAATATCTTTTTTTTCTGGAAAATTTGTTATGTTTTTTTTTTAGTAGTTTTATTCTGATGTGCCTAGGTGTGATTTTTTTTTTTTTTTTAATAATTCTGCTTAGTGTTTGCAATTTTTCTTGAATTTTGTGCTTTGATGACTTTATCACTTTGGCGTAATTCTTGACCAATATCTTTTCAAATACTATCTCTTCCCTAATCTTTTTCTTCTAGGATTTCAATTGCACATATGTTAGATTATCTTCACCATATCCCCTATATCTTTTATGCACTTTTATGTATTTCACATCTTTTATTTTTCCTGTGTGCATGAGTGGGAATATTTGATAGTCACTTATTTTCCTGTTTACTAATCCTCTCTTCTGCTGTGACTGTTCTATCTTCTATTAAACCTCACTATTGGATCCCTGATGGCACAGTGATTAAGAGATCAGCTGCTAACCAAAAGGTCAGCAGTTCGAATCCACCAGCCACTCCTCAGAAACCCTATGGGGCAGTTCTACTCTGTCCAACAGGGTTGCTATGAGTTGGAATCAACTCGATGGCAATGGGTTTGGTTTGGTTTTATTGAATATTTAATGTTCATTTATGCAATTTTCAATATTATAATTTCCATTAGATTATATTTCCCTATCCCTAGAGAAATTCTTATTCTCGAAATGCATTTTTTTTACATAGTTACCACAGTCATTTTAAAGTGTCACATAACCCCAAAAAGTGGATCAAGTGTGAATCTAACGCTTGTGTTTCTTCTTGGTTTTGTTCATCTGGTCCTGTTTCCTGACATGCTTGGTAATTATTTAACTCCAGATATTGTAAATGAAAAATTGTAGGAATAATCTGAGCTTTGGCTGACTCATTTTTTCTAATTAGGGTATAGTTTTGCTTTTTGGTAGGCAGTTACAATAGGTAGAGATTACCATAATCCATTCTGAGATTGAGTTGTATCAAAACTCAATTTCTTTCTTTTGTGAGGAATGTTGCATTTCCAGTTCACCTTTACTCCTGGTGTTTGCTCCTTCAGGGGGTTCTACTGGAAGTATGGGGTTTTACCAG
>NW_004444125.1:1474644-1505187 GCF_000243295.1 Trichechus manatus latirostris | reverse complement strand
TTGATAATAAGTAAGGTATAGAGAGTTTATGTAACTTTCATAACGTCACATACACAGTGGGGCCTGTAAGTTGAACAGTAGTACTATATTGCTTCTTAATCAAAGAGATACAAAAATGAGTATGATCAGAAGAAATGAGGGAAGCTAGAAGAAATTAAGTGTGTCTAATAAATCTTGAGACTTGGAAGAGTCTGCTTTAATGGACAAAATTCTATTGACAAGCAATTACATTTCTTTTTCTATGTGTTGAATGATGCTAGTTTATTCTATAATTGAAATATTTAAATAGTCATAAAATTGTAGATTCTGTTTGTTAGATTTCAGACTTTAGAATCAACCTCCCAACAAAGACATTATCACAGACCTATATGTAACATTTGTTGAGGGCTTTCTGTTAGGCACAAGGCTAAGTATTTTGTATAGATCAATGCATTTAGTCCTCACAGCAACCTATGAGATAGTGTCATTATTATCCCCCATTTCAGATAAGGAATTTGATGTTTAAATAAGTGAAGTAACTTTTCCAAGACTACACAGCTAACGAGTAAATAAATGATGGAGTGCAATTTGATCCTAGGAGCCTACTTTTGACAAGGCTACCTCTCACCAAAGAAGTGAAAGCAATAAAATGTTCAATGAAAATTATATGATTAGATGACTAGGTAGAGGTAAGAGAAGTGGTGACAGTGTAAGTGTGCTAAATTCTCATGTTTTATGGAACAGAATCAGTAGATAGTGGAGAGTGTTTACACCAGCGGAAAAAAAAAGGCAAAATGGCAAAGTGTTTTATATAATTTTACAACTACAACAGCAGCCAAAATATAAAGAAAGGCTGTGCCTTTTGATACTCTTTAGGGACAACTAACATTTCACAGGATTAGTTTTCTTGGTTGGAAAATTTACAGTCATGGCCTCATGAGTCTATCCAGTCAATTAGCCTAACACTGTTTTTAGAGTTTCTGTTTTACCTTCTAATTTGGTGAGTAGCACCTGGGGTCTTAACAACTTGCCAGTTGAAATATACAACAAGTGGTCTCTATCTGCCTGGAACAGCAGAAGAAGGAGACCCAGAAATCAGAGAAGGAAATAGACTGCAGGCTCAATTGCCTCCATAAACCACTTTCTCCATTACCATGAGACAAGAGGAAATGGATGGTTCCTGGCTACCATTACTGAACGTTTTGATCAAGGACTCAACAAATAGATCTTGATCAAAAGGAGGAAAAGCGTGGAACAGAACTTCAAACTCATATGGAAATCAGAGTTACTGGACACATGGAGACTGGGAGACCCCCTGAAACTAATGCCCAGAAATAATCTTTAAACCTTGAACCAAAACTACCCCATAAAGCCATCTTTAAACTAAATAACTGTTTAGCCCAATTAATAAGAAGTACTTGCCTTGAGCATAATGCTCTTATAAAAAATTATCTATATGAGATTAATTTGACAACTGTTTATCTGAAGCACAGATGAAAACTCCAAGGAGCAGAGAGCCTAAGTTAATGGTGATGAAACAACATGGGTAGAGATACTGAGAATGGTGAGACAATGTGAAATATGTAATCAATGTTATTGTACTGTTCACATAGAAATTGTGAATAAATATATGGTTGGTTGTGTACAATGCCACCAAAAATAAATAAAATATTAAAAATAATGTTTAAAGTTAGTAATTTAACAAGTAAAGCATATCATTTAAAATTATGATAATCGGAGAAAGTAGAAACAGACACTATTTAAAAGTGGTTGCTCGGGAGTGGCATGTGGGGAAAGGTATAGACAAACGGGGAAAAGATTTAATCTTTTCAGTTTATATCCTTTGCATTTTTTTAATAATTTGAATGCATTATAAATAGAAACTTATGTATAAAAAGATAAACTGTACTTTAATAATATTGGGGGGTGGTTATATTCTACTGAGAGCATATGTTCTTGAATGCTCTTGGCCACAGAGCAAATAATGATAATCACCTACCGCATGAGGAAGGCCTGCAGTGCTGCCTGGTGCCTCCAGAGGAGGGGGCTTCATAAGTCTTTCTAATTCTAGTCCAGTATTAAAAACCCATTTTCCCTGATAAATACACTGCATTGAACTATATCTGCTTTATACATAATAAAGGTTATATTTGGCCTTGATATTTTGACTATTTCTGAATTGGTTTGGGACTTGCGCAGAAAAGAAGAGTACTATTCATTGGGGTCCGTGGGCACACTCTAACAAATTTAACAAAAGAAAAAATTAAGTTAAAGTTGAAAAAGAAGAATAATGATTGAATAATTTTACAACTCCTTAAAAATAAGAAAAAAAACAAACCAAACCCATTGCCATCAAGTCGATTCTGACTCATAGCCACCCTATATGACAGAGAAGAACTGCCCTGTATGGTTTCCAAGGAGCAGCTGACCTTTTGGTTAGTAGCTAAGCGCTTAACCACTCCACCACCAGGGCTCCTACAGCTACTTAGCATATACAAGATAATGTTGTATTTTTGGAATCATTTGACACCTTCCTTGGACTCGAACATAAGTTCTAAGTGGAGCAAAAGGAAAATTGAAATTTGAAAAAATGGCCTGTATTTTATTTGCTCATTTCATATCTTTTTACTTAAATTGTGATTGGGTAAATGCAGATTTTTCATTCATGGTGATGCAAAGTTTAACCTTCACAGCTGAACAAAATTTAAACTTCACAGGTGAAGGCTACAGAATTGCCACATCAAACCCTGTTTGGGGACAGTACACGCAAAGAGATCACAATTCTCTAGAGTAACTTGCCGGATTGTCATGGTTCAGTCACAGCTTCATGCTTGTCCTGTCACAGAAGCCAAGTCTTCTGTAGTTGCATGGGTTATTTCCCAGCAGCAAATAAGAAACTACCTTGGAAACAGTTAGATCCCAAAGCACAGAGAACTTGGAGCTCCTGTTGTTTTCTTGAACACGTGCTCCTCCTTCCACATTTCCCATTCTTTTGCCAAGATGCTGAGAAATGGTAAAGCTGGCACCAGCCGACTCCGAGCAATCTGCTCTGACAGCCCAGCACATACTCTTAGGAGGTGCATTTTACCCAACAGCTGTTTTTGCTTCACTCTAATTTGTTCAGGTTTGGGTTGGGACCCTCGAGTTCACCTTCTGCAAAATATTTGTTAATTTTTGTTTTTAGCTGAGAAAATACCTTCTCCCCTCCCAAAATGAGAACAATTTGCTCTGGGATTGAAGATGGATTTGTATTATAGTTGCAGTGGAGATTTGTTCAATTGCTTCATAGCCACATACCCAACACTCACTAATTCTTTTTAACAAGAAAATGGTAAACAGGTGGAGTTGAAATCATAGATAAATAAAGAGTCCTCTCCAATCCATTCAGTTTTGGTCTTTGTAAAAAGGAGTTCCACCCCTCCAGCAGTGCATACGCTTAAACAAATGGGGTATTTTATTTTATTTTTTTAACCAGCATTCAGGATGGTAGACATGGTAAGATGCTCATGAAACCCATTCAGTAGACAAGACTCCAAAACAATTAGCATCATTTTGCTAATGGCCAAAACGCCTTTCCAGATACTACTATCTTCACTTAGAAACTAATTCATCTCATTAAACCACCTCAATCTATTTGTTCAGGTTTTATAACAAAACCCCTAAAATTATGGATAGCAATCTTCTTAGGCTTGTACATTTTGAGTGTTTTCCCTTAAAAGAGTTAACAGCCTTTGTAAACTAGCGAGTAGAGTCACAGATCTGATACCAACTTCCGCAAACTGTGTAGATCTTCCCTGAAGAAAAAATAACTAGACTATTGGTTAAGATGATAAGACAGCTCATCAGGCCTGAAAAAATATCTTTTGCAGCCCATATAACCGTGAGAGCAGATTACAAGGACATATACTTGCCTGATGAATGCATTCATTCAACATCAGATTGCTATTTGTAAAGGATAATCTCATTCTTCTTTTAGGCTGAGCAATACTGTGTGGACAGACAGACAGATACACCTACAGACATACATTTAAGCACATACAGTCTCATTACAGCTGCCTTCTTCCTCGTCTGGTATTTAGCCATGGTGTGCTTTTGTTTTTTAGCTTGTGTGTTTGTCTGTTGTTGCTGTTTAACTCTTTGTTCTTTGAAGTATATTTCCTGAGATATCTTGGACAAGAGTAAACTTTTGAATAACACTGAAAGAAGCTTAAAGCTTTATTATAGAATAAAGTACATGCTATTCTGAAATCTTTGCTTATCCAAGCAAGGCAAAAAATTCAAATGCCTCTAGAATCTGTTTCGTCTGCTTCCTACAGAGCCCTAGATCAGTGGCTTTCAAAGATATTGGACTGGGACTCACAGGAAGTACAATTTACACTATGACCCTACCCTCAAAATTGAGACCCAAGTTTTATGAAATCATATTTATCTTTACTCTCAGAATGTAACATCATTGTGATATTTTCTATTCCATTCAATTATACCCTAGCATATTTTATGTTGTTTTTTTTTTTTGAAATACTGGGTAACAACCTGCAGTGTGAAAAATCTTGCCCTGAGGAGCATTTTACCTTTGCATCCACCTCCTAGATTGGACATTTAAGAAGTTCAATCTGATCTCCCACCTAGATCCTGAAAGACTTGCTACAAGCAAAGAAGCTGGGAGGCAGGAATTTTTCAGGGCCCCTCTTCCTCCTGCTTGTCCTCCCTGCTAAACCATCACTTCCACTGAGGTAGGAAATATATATATGTATATATATATGTAAATATATATAATTGGGCTTTCAATTTTCTCTCCTGACTCCTTCCCTCTCATCTAACATAGCCGTATCCACCCAGGAGGAACTCATAATGTCTGTTAAAGGGAAAAACAAAAAAAGATCCTTAAGGAATCTTTAAAAATCACATGAGTGTATCTCTAGTGTATGAATGTATCTCTAGCTTATATCTTCAATTGAATAATGTCTCATTCAGTCTTTTCCTACAAATCCAATTTGACAAACAATTTGTGAGATTTCATTTCCAGATCTACTGAATCCCCAACAAAGCTGACCTATTTTTTACTCTGAAGTAAATGCTTCCAAACCTCCACCTCAGTCTCTTCCTAGACAGATGCTCTCCTAGGACACCCAGCCTCACAGCAAATCATCAGAACAAAGACTTGCTGGCCCAGACACTGGCACAGCTGAAGAGAGAGCCCTGAGTTTCTCATGCCATGTCACTTTGTTTTCTTTTTCCCCAAATGTGCCCTAAACTACTTTCCTTTTTTTTTTTCTCTCAGCTTCCTCTCTCTCTGCTGACTTCCCCACTCATGCCCCACATCCGTTTATGGAAGTCCTTCAACTATCTGCATGAAAGTGCACACCCTCCCCCAAAACACACATTCTCTCACTTAAAAGAGGACTTAGCTTCGTTTGTTACCTTTTCCATACCTATCTCCATATCCATTTCACTTCCTCCCCTGTGCTGTACTTTAGGAACCAGTCTATTTCTTTCCCCAATCTTGTGTCTCCTACAAACCTTGAGCATTCCCTGAAGATAAGGAATTTCTACTTCACTTATTTAGTTTTTCCACAGCTTTCTGAATGGCGCCTAGCACTGAGTTGAAGCTTGGTCCATGTTTGTTTAATTTAATTAAATTAAATCATTAGTCACTAAAATTAAGTTTGAAATGTACTATTTATTTATTTTTTAACTAGTAAGGCTTAAAAGTTTACAAAAGAAAACTGCATTAGTATTGGTGACTTGCTTACCTTTAATGACCCATTACTTTTGTTGTCACTTCTGTCATTTCAAAATGAAAGTAAAAGAAGTCAGAAGGCACAAAATGGGGCTATTCTTATTTCCCTTATAGGTATCTTATTTCATCCATACCCAGTGAAGTACCTACCTTGATCCAAAGGCTAGTTAACGGAGCGTACCAATACCGGTTGTCATCAAGTCGATTCTGACTCATGGCCACCCCACGTGTGTCAGAATAGAACTGTGCTCCACAGGGTTTATAATGGCTGATTTTTTGGAACTAGATTTCCAGGTCTTTCTTCTGAAGTGCCTCTCGGTAGACTCAAACCTCCAACCTTTTGGTTAGCAGTTGCGCACATTAACCATCTGCACCATGCAGGGACTTAACAGAAAGCAGACCTAGAAAAATCGAAACAATCCTCAACCCAGCAGGGCCGCAGGCCTGGCTAAGACAGTCCCAAGGAAAACATACAGCTCTGCTCTCTGTGCCTAGAGAGACTCTTCATTCTGCTATTTATCAATTATTGTCAAAAATAGAGGGAAATTTAGATAAATTATGGTATATCTGCACACTACAGTTCCCTGTATTTTTTTTTTTTTTTGAAATAGCAATTGTTATGCCTTTAATGGAGGAGCTCTGATGGCAAAGTGGTTAAGTGCTTGGCTGCTTATTGAAAGGTCGGTGATTCCAACCCATCAGTGGCTCTGTGGGAGAAAAGACCTGGCAATCTGCTCCCATAAAGATTACAGCCTTGGAAATCCTATGGGGCAGTTCTCCTCTGTCCTATAGGGTCCCTGTGAGTTGGAATCAACTCAACGGCATATGACAACAACAACATGTCTTTAATGATGTGGGAAAATGTGTATGCTAATTATATCAGATGAAAAGTCACAATACATTATTTTTAATACAATACGATCTCAATAGTGCAAAAGAAAAATTAAGCGTAAAAAATTACTGGAATAAAAGATAGCTACATGTTAATGAATAATTTTATCCCGCTTATTTATACCTTGGAGCCCTGGTAGCACCAGTGGTTAAGCATTTAGCTGCTAATCAAGAGGCTGGCAGTTTGAATCCACCAGCCACTCTTTGAAAACCTTATGGGGCAGTTTTACTCGGTCACTATGAGTCAGAATCGATTCAACTGCAAGGAGTTCGTTTGTTTGTTTGTTTTGGGGTTTTATTTATGCCTTATATATCACCTTCATTTTATTCAAATAAGTATATATTGCTTTTGCAGTCATATTTTAAAAAAAGGATATTTGAGAAAAAAATGCTACATTTTTTTCAGGACTTCGAACCAGTTCATTCCAGTTGGAACCCCTGCTGAGAATTTGCATTTCTAACAAGTTCCAGTATATCTGGGTTGGAAATGCAAATTCTCAGCAGAGAACTTGTTAGAAGTGCAACAAATGGGTTTGATGCCCTGGTGAGAGTTCTTGAAGCTGTGACAAAAAGCTGAATCCATGAAAAAATAATCACCCATGGATCTTCATTGTTGAGTTAGGAGCAAAGTAGCTTGAGATTCCTAAGGAGATTGCTCTCAGCAGTTACTGAGTTATCAGCACTCCCTATGTCTACAGGGGCCCCATCATGAGACAGCCTTGAGGAAAGTAGTGTGGGGGTGTGGGTGAGGCTGGATAATGGCTAGATGAAGTTTAGAGGTGAAGGAAACAAGTCTTATCTGCTCCCACCCTGCTCCACCCTTGCATTCATTTACACCCACCCCATTCGGTATCAGGACCCTCAGCATTCTCTCTTGCCTCCCCATCTCAGATCTTTTACTCATACTCAGACAGCAGGTAAAGATCAACTTGTGCGTTACCTCTCCAGGGGATCATCATCTTAATAAGAATCAAATCCTGAGTCTAGGCTAATGAAGGTCAAATGATAGAATTCCAGGCATCAGTATTCACACATTCAAATAAAAATAATTTTTAAAAAGTTACCATCAAGTCAGTTCCAACTCATGGCAATCCCATGTTTGAAAGGGTAGAACTGAATTCCATAGGGTTTCAAGGCTGTAAAGATTATAGAAGCAGATCGCCAGATCTTTCTTCCATGGCACTGCTGGGTGCATTTGAACCATCAACCTTTAGGTTAGTTGTCAAGCATGAACCTTTTGCACCAACCAGGGACCGTCACATTCAAATACTTACTGAAAAATCCACTATGTGCCTTATATCCATGCTAGATGCCAAAGACGAAAGGATTAAGAATCCTTCCTTAAAGGGCTCATACTCTGTTGGGAGAAGTGAAGACACTGCTCAAGGAGCTGAGGACATATAACAGTGAACAATACAGACAAAGCGCTTGCCCTAATGGAGCTTGTGCTTGATAGACCTCAGCCCTGTATGGGCTACACTCACTGTTATGTGAACCTTATTGTAGGTTCTCGTAACAAGGAAAGTCAGAATTTTCTGACTACAGTCTAATTGCATTTCAGCAGTAGTCATGGTAAAATGAGATTAGCTGATTTGATAGCGGAGGGAAACCACAATTTTTATGAAACGATTGGAGAAGTTTTTAAACTATCCTAATATTCCTTTGGTCATGGCTGGAGAAGCCAAAGTTCAGGACTAAGAAGTATCTGAAATGTTTTTCTAGGCAACTAAACTGTTTAAGAGACTTCTCACACTCATTAAAGCAAACATCAGATTCTCTGTACCACACCCTCAAAACTGGCAAAGAACTCTGAACCAGGCCCAGCAGGGCCTGACCTCTGAAAATGATGCTGTTTAGGCCCTCCAATATCAAAAATGCCTGTCAGGCCAGCCTCAGTTGCCAAATCATTCAACGTGGGCGTACTTAACCTATGGTCCTACTTATATAAACAATTTCATCCAAGAAGCAAAACTAAACAGAAATAGGCATGTTCTGTGTTCGTATATGTGTGTGTGTGTATATGCGTGTGTGTGTAGTCAGGATCTAACTCACATATATCCATGGACCCATGTGTACCTGTAACAGGACCACGAATATTGTTATAATTAACGGAGTAACTCCCAATTCTATGAGAGACCCAATCAGAAAAAATAATTCTCAACATGTTAAGCAAAACAGCTCGAGGAAAGAAGGACAAAAAAATTTTAAGAGTGGTGAGTAGTGCAAGGGGGGATAGGAGGAAAAAAAAAGGATGGTGATTCCCAAGATTAAGTCAAACTACTTCCCTCACAGTAAGCCTTTTTCCTAAACAACTATGTATTTTGGTAAGCCTTGCCAGAAGCCACAGAAAGAGAGTAAACAGCCAAAACTGCTTGACTGGGTTATGGTGAGAAAGGGCTCAGGGTGCCCGAGATTTCCTGTTTCCAAGCCCTTTTTAAATTTAAACCTCTCTTCTGAACTGTGGCGTTCTCAGTAGGGTGAAGCATGGAGAAGCCTGGGCCAGGATCTTAACTAATTATTTCAGTTAACTATTGAATAACAGCTCTGAGAGATTAATGTGCCAGCCCCTCTGTTAAGGACTTCATATATGCTATCTCATGGTTTGGGTATTATGAATGTACCCATTTTCACAGATGAGCAAATAAAAACCAGAATTTGAGTCAGTTACTCAAAATAAAAAGTTATGTAGTGTTAGAATGGGATTTCAAATCCCAATTCTGACCTCCTACACATGCATAGGCATGGAAATATACATAGTAGGTAATATAATTGATTGAGTACTGACTAGAAATATGAGACAGACAGCAGCACAATAGTTAAAGGACCCAGCTCCTTCGTGTTCTAACCATGTGCACTCTCTCAGGGTAGACCAGTGCCCACTGGGATCACAGCACAGCAGAGTCTGTGTGACTCATGGCAAGAACACTTCTCTGGGATCAGGAGGCCTGGGATCTGGAATTGGACCAGAACTGGTTGTCTGTGTGGCTTGGCAAAAACCAATTTATCTCCCAGGGCCTCTGTTTCCTCATCTGGCAAACAAAGGACATTCCACTTTACCCAGTAAGTCTATTGAGAGGATCAAAAGAGATAAATATAAGTGAAGGTGCTCTCACTCACTTGTGAGGTAGCATCAGTGATGAATGGGTCTTGACACTTTTGAGCTTGTTCTATGTGCTTCTTCTAACCTGGCTGTCCTGGTGTTTGCTCTTTGCTTTATGCCACTGAGAGGCTTAAACAATACTACTATAATTTTAAGTAAAATACAATAAACTCATGGGGTGTACAGAAAAGGGGAGTTGGGAAATCCTGGCAGGTCAGATGGAAAGTAGATCTCTGACTCACCATCCCTTTCAGAAAAATATCCAAATGTTCTTTCCTGGCACCCAAGGCCTCTCCCAGCACTCCTCCATGAACTTCATGCTCCAGTAATACCACATGGCACGCAGTCCCTCCAACACACAAAGCTCTCTCAGACCTTTGATTCCTTTCACTTATGGTTGGAACACTAGTCCACCTCCTTCTTCACTGTTTTGGTATTCAGTTCTTAAGCTGATGCATTTAATGAAGAATATATTCAATTGTGGAAACCCTGTGAGGTAGTGGTGAAGTGTTATAGCTGCTAACCAAAAGGTCAGCAGTTTGAATCTACCAGGCACTCTTTAGAAACTCTCTGGGGCAGTTCTACTCTGTCCTGTAGGGTCAGTATGAGACGGAATTGACTCAATGGCAACGGGTTCTTATATTCAATTGCAGAATCATTATTATAGAAGTGACAGAAATATTGCATTATATTAAATATTCACCTATTATGCCGTATATTCTAAAAGCATTCCTTCTGACCAATATCCTTTCCCCTGAGAGCCCAGTTAGAGCACATTAGAGTTCATGACACACAATCTTCTCTGTGATGTTTCCCATATAAAAAGGTTAGGCCTGAAGGACCAAGTATAGTCAGTCAAATTTACCTCACCATGGCATTTTCCTGAACAAACAGTCAATCTAGGTCTCTCTTCCTGGAAACTCATGCTTGGATTTTGTTTGTGGAAAGGAAGCCTCTTCCAGGATGAGCCTACTTGGCTGAACAGTGTCTTACTCTCCAACTGGGGATCATGAGCTGAAATGAATAGTAAATTGGGCCTTCGAGGAACCCAGGGTCAAAGGTGAAGTTAAGGCAGGACTTTGTACTTGGATACATTTAGTCTCAAAAATGTTGAACCACATGACTTCTCAAAATAAATCCATCCACGGGCCAAAACTAAAGGCGTATGACCCAGCTTCTCAGAGTTCTTGTCTGAGTGGAAAAAACAAAACAGATAAAAATGTATCACCTCATAAATTTATATAAACATTCAATAAAAATTTATTAAAATAGACAAAATAACAGAGATGAGGAAAGTAGTCTCTATTGATAATAATTTGATCCCCAATTCTGATTTATTTTAATTTTAAACATAATCTTAAAAAGAAAGATGCATAACTCTCTAGAAATGAAAGATTAATAAATTAATGGTATAGATTACCACCCTTATAAAAATTAGCAAATAATTAAAAGAGTAGGCAATGCAGTTGAATGCAGAGAAATGAGCTATATTTTATATCGCTGGTATATCCTGTGAGGATGTATGAATAGGATGAAAGAAAATAGAAGGAAATGGAAGAGGGAAGGAAGACAGGACCCTAGATTCATCATCACGAAAAAAAAAAAAAACCCGAACAGTAGGCACTCAACTGTTGTTGTTGTGTGCTGGCGAGTTGATTCTGACTCATAGCTACCCTATAGGACAGAGGAGAACTGCCCCACAGGATTCTCTAGGCTATAATCTTTATTAGAGCAGATTGCCAGGTCTTTTGTCCCATGGAGCAGCTGGTGGGTTTAAACTGCCAACCTTTGGGTTAGCAGCCAAGCGCTAACCAGGACTCCACCAGGACTCCTTAGAACTATTCTGTGGGCCATGAAACATACACAGCCCACCTATATTTTCTGACTCTGAGGTTTCTTGAGAAGCTGCTTTCCCACTTTTAGTTCGTGCTGCCGCCTGACAAGGACCTATTTAACTGTGTGGATCTGAAGAAACAGGACTCATCCCAGCAATTCTACCACTAGAGTCCACTTGGGACACACACGTCCCACATAATGTATCAAAATTTGTATTACCTTAAAAAAAATTTTTTTCATTGATTTCAGCATACCTTCCATTACTGAAAACACAGTTTCAACAAAAAATTCAAAATGGAAAATAATTGGGTCATGAAAGGGTTAGGCACTCAACAACTGGTATATATTGACTAACTTATTTCCTCCACCCCTCATCTTTTTTCCCTTCTTCTTTTTTCTCCCTCTACTCTTTTTCCTCCATCATGATCATCATAAACATTAATAATAGAGAGAGTAGTCACAAATCCCCTGGGTCTTATCATAAGGAAATCACAGTTAATGGGAAATCTAAATATGATTGCTGTGGGATTGACAGAATTCCAGAAATCGTGAGACACTGATTTCCATGCCACGTTGCGGTGATCAGATAATGCTTACTGATGTTGTTTTCCTTTTATTTAACTGTCTACCTCACAGACAAAATCTCTCTCTCTCTCTATATATATATATATATCTCTATCTCACACATCCACACATAAGAAATTCTACAATCCCTTTACTCAATTCACAATTAATTGAATTTCACTAAAAAAAAATAACAATTTTCAGGAATAAAATGCATACAGTTTAAAAACAGTAGTATCGATTATTGTTCTTAAACCTTATATGTTTGAAATCCTCCTTAAATGATCACACTAGTTAACTTATCATAATTATCTTCAGAAAGAGAGTGAGATGGGAAGCAAGAGAAGGCGAGGAGGGGAAACTGCCATGTAAAAGGTATGAATACCCAGTGTAAGCGAAACATGTTACATACATTACCTGGGCTAGTTCCCATTCTGAGGGGAAGAGAATACGGAAGCTCTGGGAGATTAAGTGACCAGCCAAAAAACAGAAGAGTCAGGGACTGAATTGTCTTTTAGATACAACCTATGCTTTCTTTGCGATTTTGTCTCTCATGATTATCATCTTCTAGGACACTTTTGTATTTAAATAAAGCAAAGCATAAAAAACTGTACATATTAATATATTTATCACATCAATATTATAATAAAAAACTTGGAAACAAGAAATCAACTTAAATGTCTAACAATAAGAAAAAGATGGCACAACTGTAAATGAACAGTCACTGGAGGAGTGACATTGGTATGATGGCAGAGTAAGAAACTTCACACTCCCCTTACCCCATAGAAACATCAAAAATCAAGTAGAACTATCAGAACCAACTTTGTCAGATCTCTGGAAAATAGTCAAAAACTTATAGCAACCAAGTGAATGCTGAATAAATAAAAAGGCAACTACACAAAGTAAGAAAGTTCTTGGCTGCATTTCCTGTCCATGCTCCATACCTTCCTGGGCTCTGCAGCAGTCTTGAACAGAGCCACCATTCACAATGTGGGACCCTGATCCATGATTCCAGAGGTAGAAGAGCAGGCCTTTTTTGCAAATTTTTGTGTTTGTCAGTTCTAACCTGTCTGGGGGTTACTTAAAGGATTGAAGCACAGTGCTCATATTTGTTTCAGCTATCTCGGGACTCACTCAGAGTGGAAAAGTATTCAGCTGTTTCTCAAAAACACTGTATGGTGAATGTTTATACTGAAGGTGCCTGGGGTAAAAGAGTATGGTTGAGAATATACAATAGATCACCTAAGGCCTGGAAAGAAAAGCTGGTGAGAGAGTTTGTTTGGGAAATTCTGGCATTCAAAAGTATTTGTGTAAAAAGGAGAATTTAGAAGATCACACGCATGCTGTCTCAGTTATCTAGTGCTGCTATAACAGAAATACTACAAGTGGATGGCTTTAACAAACAGAAGTTTATTCTCTTCCAGTCTAGGAGGCTAAAAGTCCAAATTCAGGGCGCCAGCTTCAGGTAAAGTCTTTCTCTCCCTGTCGGTTCTGTGGGAAGGTCCTTAACATCAATCTTCCCCTGGTCTAGGAGCTTCTCAGTGCAGGGACCCTAGGTCCAAAGGATGCACTCCACTCCAGGCACTCCTTTGTTTGTGGTATGAAGTCCCTCTCCTTTCTGCTTGCTTCTTTCTTCTATATCTCAAAAGAGACTGACTCAAGATACAACCTAATCCTATAGATTGTGTCCTGCCTCATTAACATAACTGCCTCTAATCCTGCCTCATTAACATCAAAGAGGTTAGGATTTACAACACATCATATCACAAATTGGAGGACAACCACACAATACTGAAAATTATAGCCTTACCAGGTTGACACATATTTTGGGGGGACACAATTCAATCCATAACATATGCCCAGGGCAAAAAGCATGCTCAGAAAACACCTGAGAAAACCCTAAAACTTTCAACTTGAGTTGATCGCTAGGCTCTTGGTAAACCTGACTAAGTGTTAAAGAAATTGTCAATCTGCAAAGACTGAGAGAGGTTTTTGTTTTGTTTTGTTTGTTTGTTTTTATTTGACTGTTTTGTTTTAGTTTCTGGCATTCTAGGAAATCTTTGTCGAAACACTAGCTGAATGCAATTTAAAGGAAGAGAGACTTTAATAACCACACACAAGAAGAAATGTCATCTTTGCAAAAAAAAAAAATAGTTTGGAAAAGTACTAATCCATAAACTACTACAGGCTTCAACAATTAAAAAACAAAACAAAACAAAAAAAACAGCAAACACTGGGGAAGGGAGAAAACCTGATTTCCAAAGTTATTTTATAATACTCAAATGTATAGTTTTCAAAAAAATTAAGATAAAATAACAAGGCATACAAACAAGCAGGAAATGACAATCAATTTAAAATAACAAAATAAAATGTCATAAACCTTCCCTGAAAAAGTTCAGACATTGAACGTTCAAGACAAAGACTTTAAACAATTGTTTTAAAGAACTTTGCAAAACTTTGCAAACATTTGCTTGGAAAAGTCTCTAAACAGATAGTTGGCTGCGGCCTACATTAACTAACAATGGCAAACACTTAGGGGTGGGAAAATCAGATATTCGCTGTTTTAGGTTGTTTGTTTTTCCCTAGAAAACAAACAAACAAACCCACAGCTGTCAAGTGGATTCCGATTTATAGCGACCCTATAGGACAGAGTAGAACTGCCCCATGGGGTTTCCAAGGAGTGCCTGGTGGATTCGAACTGCTGACATTTTGGTTAGCAGCCATAGTTCTTAACCACTATGCCACAAGGAAATCTCCTTGGAGTTCTCAGTGACTATGCACATTTTGGAGGGCAGTCTTTGCAAAAATAGTTGGGGGTCATGGAGAGGTAATTAAGCAGAAAGAGTGTTATAGCCTTCAATAATTTAAAAAAAAAATTGCAATCCCTGGAAAAGGGGAAGAATCTGAGTTCCAGCTATATGCTGTCTACAAGATACCCACTTCAAAGACATAAATAGCTTGAACATGAAAGAACAGAAAAAATATTGCAAGCAAATAGTAAACAAAAGAGAAATGGGGTAGCTATATTATTATCAGACATACAGACTTTATGTAAAAAAAAAATGTTATAAGAGACAAAGAAAGACATTATATAATGATAAAAGTGTCAATTCATCAAAAAAATATAAAATTATATATCTATACCTCTATCAATCAAGTACCAAAATACATGAAGCAAATGTTGACAGAACTGAAGGGAGAAAAAATCCTACAATAATAGTTGGAGACTTCAGCACACTACTTTTAATAACAGATAGAACATCCAGACAGAAGATCAATGAGAAAGTAAAGGACTTGAACAACACTATAAATCAATTAAACCTAACAAATATAGAATGTTCTATCCAACAACAGCAAAATACACATTCTTTGCTAGTACATGTGGATCATTCTCCAAGATATGTAATACGTTAGGTCACAAAATAACTCTCAATAAATTAAAAAAGTTTGAAATCATACAAAATATATTTTTCAGTCATAATGAAATGAAGCTAGAAATGAATTACAGAAGGAAAACTGAAAAATTCACAAATACGCAGAAATTAAACAACACATTATTAAAGAACCAATGGTTCAGAGAAGAAATGAGAAAGGAATTTAGAAAACACTTAGAGATTAATGGAAATGAAAGCAAAACATGCTAAAACATATGAAAGAAGAAATAGCAATGCTGAGAGGAAAATTTATAGCTGTAAATGCTTTAATTAAAAAAAGAACAACAATATAAAATCAATAACCCTGCGGAACTAGAAAACAATACGCACAGTAAGCCAAAAGCTAGCAGAAGAAAAGGCATAATAAATATTAGAGAGGAGATAAATTAGAGAAGAGAAAAACAATAATTAATGAAAACCAAAAGTTCTTTGAAAAGAGAAATAAAAATGACAAATGTTTAGCTAGACTGACAATGAAAAAAGAGAGAAGATGCAAATATTTAAAATCATAAATGAAAGTGAGAGCATCACTTCTGGTGATGCAGAAATAAAAAAGACCATAAGAGAATATTATAAACAATCACCCTGGGTGGCACAACAGTTTGCCCTTGGCTACTAACCAAAAGGTTAGTGGTTTGAATCCACAAATAGCACCACATAAGAAAGGCCTGGCAAGCTATTTCTATATGATTAATGCCACTGAACACTCTGTGGAGTGCAGAAACACGTGGGGTTGCCATGAGTCGGAACTGACTCCAAAGCAATAGGCTTGGTTTGGGGCTTTAGGAACAACTATAGTTCAACAAATCAGAAAACCTAGATAAAATTGACAGATTTCTAGAAATACACAAATTACCTAAATTGACTCAAGAAGAAATAGACAATCTGAATGGACCTACAACAACTAAAGAGATTAAACTAGTAAGAAAAAAAACTAGTTCCAAAGAAAAGTTCAGGACTAGATGGCTTCAGTGGTGAATTCTACACAACATTTAAGGGACAATTAACACCTATCTTTCTCAAACTCTTCCAAAAAAGTAGAAGAGAGGGATTACTTCATAATTCATTCTATGAAGAATGTATTATCCTGATACTACAGCCAGATAAAGACATTAAAAGAAAATTACAGACCAAGATCCCTTATGAATATAGATACAAAAATTCTCAACAAAATCCCATCAAATCAAATTCAACAGCATAGTAAAATGATTATACACCATGACAATGTGAGATTTATCCCAGGAATACAGGGTGGTTCAACATTAGGAAAACAATCAATGTAATAGACCACATTAATAGAGCAAAGGAAAACACCACATGATTATTTCTATCAACACAGAAAAGGCATTTGACAAACTCCAACACCCTTTCATAATAAAAACACTCAACAAACTAGAAATAGAAGGACATTCCTCAGAATGATAAAAAGTGTTTATGAAAAGTCCACAGTTATCATTATATTGAAGGTTGGAAGACTGAAGGCTGTCCTAAGTTTAAGAAAAGACAAGGATGTGCACTCTCACCACTGGTTTTCAACATCGTTCTGGAAGTTTTAGCCAGATCAATTAGGCAATGAAAAGAAAGAAAGGTAATAGAAATGGGAAAGAAGAAGTAAAACTATATTCGCAGAAAACATGATGTTATATGCAGAAAATCCCAAAGAATCCACAAGAAAGCTACTGGAACTAAAAAATAAATTTAGCAAAGTTGTAGAGTACAAGAACAATACACAAAAATCAACTGTGTTTCTATACACCAGCAATGAACACTCTGAAAAGGAAATTATGAAAAAAAAAAATTCAATTACCATAGCATCTAAAAGAATAAAATACCAAGGTATAAATTTGACCAAGAAGGTGAGAGACTTGTACAGTATAAACTAAAAAAAAAAAAAAAAAAAAAAAAAAAAACTGCTTAAATAAGTGAAAGAAGATCTAAGTAATGGAAAGACATCTCATGTTAGGAATTGGAACACAATATTATTAAGATGTCAAAATGACCCAAAGCAATCTACAGACTCAGTGCAATCCCTATTAAAATTCCAGTTGCTTTTTTTTTTTATAGAAAAGGATACACTAGTCCTTAAATTCATATGGAATTGCAAATGGCCCCAAATAACCAAAACAATCTTTAAAAAAGAAGAACAAAATTGAATACTTACACTTTTCAGTTTAAAAACTTACTACAAAGCTACAGTATTCCAAACAGTTTCGGACTAGCATAACAATAGAACATAATCCAAAGGACTAGAAATGAGAGCCCAGAAAAAAACCATACATCTCTGGCCAAATGATTTTCAAAAAGAGTGCCAAGTCATTCAATGAGGAAAAAATAGACTCTTCAATAAATGGTACTGGGAGAACTGGATTTTCATATGCAAAAGAATGAAGTTGGACTTCTTCCTCACACCATATACATAAATTAACTTAAAACTGATCAGTGATCTAAATATACAAGCTAAAATCATAAATCTCTTAGATAAAAACATAAGGATAAATATTCAGGACCACATACTTGACAATGGATTTTTAGATATAATGTGAATAGCAACAAAAAAATAGATAAATTGGATTTCATCAAAATTAAAATTTTTTGTGCATCAAAGGACATTACCAAGAAAGTGAAAAGACAACCTGATAAGGTTTAATATCTACAATATATAAAGAATTCCTACAAATCAACAACAAAAAGACAAACAAGCCTATCAAAGAAATGATCAAAGGACTTGAACAGACATTTTTCCAAAGAAGATCTACAAATGGTCAACAAGTATATGAAGAGATGCTAAAATTCATTAGTCATTAAGGAAATGTAAATCAAAACCACAATGAGGTATTACTTCACACCCACTAGCATGGTAATTATATACATAAATAAATATGTGTATATATATGTATACATACATACATAAAACAGAAAATAGTAAATGCTGACAAGGTAGGGGAGAAGTTGAAACCCTACTCCATTGCTGGTGGAAATGTAAAATGGTACAGTCACTGTGAAAAACTGTTTGGTGGTTCCTCGAAAAGTTAAAACATAGAATTACCTTATGATCCAGCAAGAGGGACATTTCATACCGAAAATGATCAATCCACCAAGAAGACACAGCAACCTTAAATGTATATATGCAAAACAACAGAGCTTCCAAATACATTGTAGTAGGCAAAATAATGCCCCCCTCAAAAGATGTCTATGCCATAACCTTTGGAACCTGAGAATATGTCCTGTTACATGGCAAAAGAGAATTAAGGCTGCAGATGGAATTAAGGTTGCTAATAAACTGACCTTATTATAGTGAAGTTATGCTGGATTATACGGTGGGCCCAACATAATCATGTGGACTTTTAAAAATGTAATAATAAGGCAGAAGAATGTGTCAGAGATATGTGACAACAGAAAAAGAGGCAGGAGAAATTCAAAGAGTGAGAGGCACTTGACTTGTGATTGGTGGCTTTGAAGATGGAGAAAAAGAGGCACAAGCCAAGGAATACAAGTGGCTTCTAGCAGCTGGGAATGGTCCTCAGCCAACAACCAGCAAATAAATGGGCACCTCAGAACTGCAGTCAAAATGAACTGAATTCAGCTGACAACTTGAATGAGCAAGGAAATGGATTCTCCTCTAGAGCCTCCAAAAAGTAAGACAGTTCAGTTGACACCGTAATTTAAGCACAGTTGAGACTCATAATGGATTTTCAACCTACAGAACGATAAGACACTATACTTGGAGTATTTTTTGTCACTAAGTTTGTGGTAATTGTTTGGGGCAACACAGGAAACTAATACATAAATGAAACAAAAAGCTGAAAGAAGAAATAGACATGTCCACAATTATAGTTTTGAACTTTAACATTACATTCTCAGAGACTGATCGAACTAGTAGACAGAAAATACAGCAAAAAATATAGAAGAAACGAATAATACCATCAATTAACAAAATCTAATTGACATTTATAGAACACTTCTCCTAATATCAGCAGAACACACATTGTTATCAAGTGCTCATGGAACATTCATCAAAATAGACCATATCCTGGGTCATAAAATAAACCTTAACACATTTAGAAAAATTGAAATCCTGTAGAACATGTTCTTCAACCATAATTTAATCAAACTAGAATCAATAACAGAAAGACAACTGGAAAATCTTCAAACACTTAGAATATATATATATATATACATATATATATATATTCTAAACAGTCCATGTGTCAAACAGTAAATATACAGGGAAATTTAAAAATACATTGTTATTGTTGTTAGGTGCTGTCGCGTTGTTTCCAACTCATAGCAAACCTATGCACAACAGAACAAAACGCCGCCCAGCCCTATGCCATCCTCAGTATTGTGGCTATGTTTAAACCCATTGTTGCAGTCACTGTATCAGTCCATCTCATCGAGGGCGCTCCTCTTTTTCGCTGACCCTCTACTTTACTAAGAATGATGTCCTCCAGGCACTGATCCCTCCTGATAACATACCCAAAGTACATGAGACAAATTCTCGCCATCCTTGCTTTCAAGGAGCCCTCTGGTTTTACTTCTTCCAAGACAGACTTGCCTGTTCTTCTGGCAATCCATGGTATATTCAATATTCTTCACCAACACCATAGTTCAAAGGCATCAATTCTTCTTCAGTGTTCCTTATTCATTGTGCAGCTTTCACACTCCTACGAGGCAATTGAAACTATCATAGCTTGGGTCAGGCACACCTTAGTTCTCAAAGTGATATCTTTGCTTTTTAACTTCAAAGAGGTCTTTTGCAGCAGATTTGCCCAATGCAATGTGTAATTTGATTTCTTGACTGTTCCTTCCATGGGTGTTGATTATGGATCAAAGTAAAGTGAAATCCTTGACAACTTCAATATTTTCTCCATTTATCATGATTTTGCTTATTGATCCAATTGTGATGATTTTTGTTTTCTTTATGCTGAGGTGGAATCCATACTGAAGGCTGTAGTCTTTGATCTTCATCAATAAGTGCTTCAAGTCCTCATAGCTTTCCATAAGCAAGGTTGTATCATCTGCATATTGCAGGTTGTTCTTTTTTTTTTTTTGTGGTTTGATAACTCATTCCTTTTTACTGCTGAATAATATTCCAATGGATGTACCACAGTTTATCCATTCACTTATTGAAGGACATCTTGGTTGCTTCCAGTTTTTTTTTTTTTTCACATTTATAATTACTATTATTTTTAATTGTGCTTTATACAAAGGTTTACAAAGCAAATTATTTTCTCATTCAACAATTAATACACGTGTTGTTTTGTGACATTGGTTGCCAACCCCATGACTTATCAACACTTTCCCCTTCTTGAACTTGGGTTCCCCTTTACAGCTTTCCTGTCTCCTCTTGCCTCCTCGTCCTTCCCCCTAGGTTGGTGTGCCCATTTAGTTTTGTTTTGTTTTATGGGTCCATCTAATCTTTGGCTGAAAGATGATGCCATGTTCTTCATCATATAGTCCAGCTTCTAAGATTATTTGCTCAGCATACAGATTGAAAACATAGATAGATAGATAGATAGATAAATAGATTGAATAAAATAAAAATACAACATATCACAATTTGTAGGATGCAGCTAAATTAATGCTGACAAGAAAATTTATAGCACAAATGCTTACATTTGAAAAGAGGAAAGGTCTCAGATCAATAATTCAAGTTCCTACCTTAAGAAAGTAGAAAAAGGGGCACAAAATAAAAGAAAGCAAGTAGAAAGAAAAAACTAATAAAAATAAGAACAGATATCAACAAAATTGAAATAGTAAAAAAAATCAATAAAAGCAAAAGCTGGTCCTTCTAAAAAATCAACAAAATTGATAAACCTCTAGTAATAGTGAGATATATAAACAGAAAGAAGATACGTATCATTAATATCAGTAAAGATATTAATGATAAGGGAATATTACAAAAATCCTATGCACATAAATTTGACAGCTTAGGATAAATGGACTAATTCATCAAAAATCATAAATGTACAAAACTCAACCAAAGTGAAATAGACAACCTTAATAGTCCTGTAACCATTAAATACGTTAAATTTCTAATTAAAAGTCTCCCTAAAAAGAAATCTCCGAGCCCATGACCTCACAAAAGAATTTTACTCAACCCTAATTTTACACAATCTCTTGCAGAAAATGTAAGTGGAGGGAACACTTCTCAACTTATTTTGAGGCCAGTATTACTCACAATATTAAAACCAGCAAAGACAGTACAAAAACCAAACAAATGAACAGAACTACAGACAAATATCTCTCAATAACTTAGATACAAAAGTCTTCAGCAAAATATTAGGAAATTAAATCCAACACTGTATAAACATAATTATACACCATGTGGGATTTATTCCAGGAATTCAATATTCAAAAACAAATTAATGTAATCCACCGCATTAATAAGTTAAAGCAAAAAAAAAAAAAGATCATATCAATTGATGCAAAAAAAATTTGACAAAATCTAACACTCGTGTATGATAAAAACTGTGAGAAAGTTAGAAATAGATGGGAACAACCTCATCTGATAAAAAGTATCGACAAAAACAATATAGCTAACATTATATATAATGGTGAAAGACAATGTTTTCACTCTATGATCAAGAACAAAGTAAGGATATCTTCTCTCACCTCTCTTACTCAACATAGTACTAGAACTTCTACCCAGGGCAATAAGGCCAGAAAAATATATAAAAGACTTACAGATTGTAAAAAGAAGAAATAAAAAGATCTCTATTTGGAGATGACATGGTCTCATATATAAAAATTCCTGAGAAATCTACAAAAAATATTTAAATTAATAAATGAGTTCAGGAAAGTTAAGAATACAAGGTAAATATATAAGAATTGTTTTTATTTCTATACTTCAGAAATAATTTATCTAAGAAGGAAATAAAAATAATTCTACTTACTCTAGCATCAAAAAGAATAAAATGCTTAGGAATAAATCTAACAAAAGAAGTGCAAGACTTGTATACTGAACATTACAAAACATAACTGAGAGAAATTAAAGAAGACCTAAATAAGTTGAAAGGCACCCCGTGCTTATGGATAAGAATATTGTTAAGATGACTTCTGGATCTTGTTGTTGTTAGGTGCCTTTGGGAACAGTTTTGACTCATACCAACCTTATGTATAACAAAACTGGACATTGCCTGATTCTGTGCCATCCTCACAATCCTTGCTATGTTTGAAACCATTGTTTTAATCCATCTCGTTGAAGGTCTCTCTTTTTTTTGCTGACCCTCTACTTTACCGAAGATAATGTCTTTCCTGATGACACGTTCCTTCATGTAATGTTCCTTCCTGATAACATGTCCGAAATAATCAAGACAGTCTCCCCATCTTTGCTTGTAAGGAGCATTCTGACTGTACTTCCTTCAACAGATTTGATCATTCTTTGGAAAGCCCATGGTATATTCAATATTCTTTGACAACACCACAATTCAAATGCATCAATTCTTGGCAGGTCTTCCATTCTCATTGTCCAGCTTTCACATGCGAATCGGGTGATTGAAAATGCCACGGCTTGTGTCAGGTGCACCTTAGTCATCAAAATGACACCTTTGCTTTGTAACACTTTAAAGATGACTGTTGCAGTAGATTATCTTAATACAATACATCATTTGATTTCTTGATTGCTGCATCCATGAGCATTATTGTTGATCCAAGAAGAATGCAATCTTTGACAACTTCAATTTCTTTTCCATTTATCATGATGTTGTATTTGGTACAGTTGTTAGGATTTTCATTTTGTTTATGTTCAGATGTAATCCATTCTGAAGGCTGTAGTCTTTTACCTTCATCAGCAAATGCTTCAAGTATCTTCACTATCAGCAAGTCAGGCTGTGTCATCTACATATCCCAAGTTGTTAATGAGTTCCTCCAATCCTGATGCCACCCACTTTCCTCTTCATATAGCCCAGTTTCTCAGATTATTTGTTCAGCATGTAGATTGAATAAGTAAGGTGAAAGAATACAACCCCGCTGCACACCTTCTCTGTTCTTAAATCCCAGTATCCCTTGGTTACGTTCCAATGACTGCCTCTTGATTCATGTACAGGTTTCACAAGAGAACAATTAAGTATTCTGGAATTCCTATTCTTCGCCATGTTATCCACAATTTCTTATGATCAAAGGCTTTCACATAGTCTATAAAACACAGGTAAACAACTTTCTGGTATTCTCTGCTTTCAGTAAAGATCCATCTGACATTAGCAGTGATATTTCTCATTCCACATCCTCTTCTGAATCCAGCTTGAACTTCTGGTGGTTCCATGTCCATGTATGGCTGCAACTGTTTTTGAATTATCTTCAGCAAAATTTTGCTAGCTTGCAGTATTAATGATACTGTTCAGTAATTTCCACATTGTGTTTGATCACCTTTCTTTGGAATGGGCACAAATATGAATCTCTTCCAGTTAGTTGGCCAGGTAGATATCTTCCAAATTTCTTGACATAGATGAGTAAGCGCTTCCAAAGTTGCATCCATTTGTTGAAGTATCTCAGTTGTTATTCCACCAATTCCTGGAGTCTTGTTTTTCACCAATGCCTTCAGTGCAGCTTGGATTTCTTCTGTCAGTACCAGTGGTTCTTAGTCATATGCTGTGTCCTGAAATGGTTAAACATCAACCAATTATTTTTGTTACAGTGACTCTGTGTGTTCCTTCCATCTTCTTTTAATGATTTCAACATCACTAATTTTTTGCCCATAGAATCCTTCAGTATTGCAACTTGAGACTTGAATTTTCTCTTCAGTTCTTTCAACTTAAGAAGTGTTGGTCATTTTCTTCCCTATTGGTTTTCTAACTCCAGGTTTGCACATGTCATTGTAATACTTTACCTTGTCTTCTTGAGCTACCCTTTAAAATCTTCTGCTCAGCTATTTTACTTCATTATTTCTTATGTTTGCTCTAGCTACTCTGCACTTAAGAGTAAGTTTCAGAGGTTCTTCTGACACCCATTTTGGTCTTGTATTTCCTTCCTGTCTTCTTAACATCCTTCTCCTTTCTTTATGGATGATGTCCTTGATGACATCCCACAACTGCTCTGGTCTTCGGTCATTAGTGTTTAATGCATCCAATCTTGACATGGTCTCTAAATTCAATTGGGATGTATTCAAGGTCATACCTCGGCTCTCTTGGACTTGTTTGAATTTTTTTCACCTTCAACTTGAACTTACGCATGAGCAATTGATGATCTATTCCAGTTGGCCCCTGACTTTGTCTTGACTGATAATATTGTGCTTCTCCATTGTCTCTTTCCACAAATGCAGTTGATTTGATTCCTGTGTAAATCATCTGGTGAGGTCCATGTGTATCGTCATCATTTGTGTTGTTGAAAAAAAAAAAGAATTTCAGATGAATAAGTCATTATTCTTGCATAAGTCACATGCAATCTCCAGCATTGTTCCTATCACCAAGAATAATAATACTCCTCAAATTGATTTATAGATTTAAAAAAATCCAAGCTGTTTTTTTTTTTTTGTTGTTTTTTTAAGAAATTGACCAACTGATCTTAAAGTTCATTCAGAAATGCAAGGGACACAGAATATCCAAAACAATATAGAAAAATAAATATGAACAAAGTTGAAGGGCTCATACTTCCCAATTTTAAAACTTACTACAAAGCTACAGTAGTAAAAATGGTGTGGTACTGGCATATGGAGGTACAAACATAGAACAATGGAATAGAATTGAGAGTCCAGAAATAAATCCATATATTTATGTAAATTTTCTTTCTACAAGAGTGCTAAGACAATTCAATGGGGGAAGGAATAGTCTTTTCAACAAATGGAGTTATGACAATGGATATCCACATGCAAAATAATAGACTTGTACCCCTACATCACGCCATATAAAAAATTACATCAATAGGATTATAGACTTATATGTAAGAGTAAAACTATAAAATTTTTACAAGAAAATGCAGCATAAAATCTTTGTGACCTTAGATTAGGCAATGGTTTCTTAGATGTGGCATCAAAAGCTCAACTGAAAAAAGAAAAAAATAAATTGAACTATATCAAATTTAAAAATTTGTACTTCATGCAACACCATATGTAAAAAGACACCATTCACAAAATAAGAGAAAATATTTTCAAATCATATATCCATGAAGGACTCATATATATATATATACACCTCATAGAACTCAAGAATAGAAATACAATTAACTCAATGTTAGAAAGAGTCAAGGGATCTGAATAGACATAACTCCAAAGAAGATAAATAAATGTCCAATAAGCACATAAAAGATTCTCAGCATTATTAGAGAAATGCAAATCATCATAACTATAGTGAGATAGCACTTCCCAGGCAGTAAACCAAAAACCAAACCCATTATTGTCGAGGTGATTCTGACTCACAGCGACCCTACAGAGCAGAGTAGAACTGCCCTATAGAGTTTCCAAGGAGCAGCTGGTGGATTTGAACTGCTGACCTTTTGTGCCTTTTAACTACTGTGCCACCAGGGTCCCCCCAGTAGCCAATGAAGCCAGGAGCTACTTAGCCATTATCAAACAAAGTCTTAAGTGATAGAACTGGGTGTGGCTCAATTGGGAGCTGCTTAGACCAAGTGGAACCTGCCCCTCCTGTCCATTGTTCTCAAAGTGCTAGGTGTGGCTCAAGGCAGTTAAATCCATTTTACTAGCCTACATGCCCAAGGAAAAAATGCGATTTGTCTTAATGTGCCTGTGTGCCATGATAACCTATGTAGTCCATAAAGTTTGCATGTACTTCCTTGTGAGAGATAGTATAAAAGTTTCTGTTCGGGGAGCTTGATTTGAGGTATACACCTCCTTGCTCCTTGCCTGCCCACTTGCAATAAATGCTCTGCCTCCATCCTCACCTCTGTGTGTCTTTATTGAAGAGAAGTGGCACGAGCAGAACCTCCTTTAGGTAACACTCCCAGTCAGTAGGATGGTTAAAATAAAAAAGACAACGCTTGTTGGCTAGCAAGAATATGGGGAAATTGGAACCCGCATACATTGCTGTTGTGAATGAAAAAGTGGTACAGCTGCTTGGAAAACAGTTGGACAGTTCCTCAAAAAGTTAGCCATAGAGTTATGATATGACTCACCAATTGCATTCATAGGTATATACCCAAGACAAATGAAAACATATGTCCACACAAAAATTTGTACATAGGAGGTGGAGCCAACATGGCACTATAGACAGAAGCACTACATCATCCCTCTACAGCAAAGACCCAAAAAAACTAAGTAAAACAGAGACAACGTCAATCCTGGAACCTTAAGCATCAAATGAAGAGATAAAGAACTCAGCCAAGCACTGAAAGGAATAAGAAACTGGCAGAGAACAGACAGCAAGGAGAGATACATGTGGAGGTCCCCTATCAGCTAACACAGCACAGATTCACCATCTTGGACTCCTGTCGGAGATTGACAGACAGGGAGGATGGGAAGGCAGCTTCACGGAGCTCCCAGCATAAGACAGAGCACCTGGCGGCCAGTGATACATGCTTTCCCACACCCCTACTTCTCCCCCCTGCTCTACCTCCCCTGCTTCCTAGCTGGCTGCGGTCATTCAGCTGGCCAGGAAATGCAGGGTCTGTGCCACTTGGATTCACCCTGCCCACATCAGAGATCGGCTGACAGGGAGTACGGGAAAGCAGCTTCATGGAGCTCCCAGCAAGAGACAGAGCACCCTGTAATCAGCGACATATGCTTCCCCCCTTTCTTCCCCCCACTCAACCTCCTCTATTTCACACTGGCCGCAGTCTCTTGGCCAGGAAGCACTGGCTTCAGCACCATGCTGCTTGGATTCACCCCACCTACATTGGCTGGCTCCCTGAGTGCCTTTTGTTTGTTCCTCGTGTTGCATTTTTCCATTTCTTTTGGTTTCTTCCATACCTCTCACCACCTCCCCCTCCTTTCTCTCAAATAACTGGCTCCATATGCCATCTTTGCTTCTTCTTGAAAGGCTGTGAAGTGCCCATCAACTGGAGAACTGCTTCCCGAGCCCGTGCTGCCACTTTGGTGGGATCACCAGGGTTTGTTTGTAAGTTTTGGTCTGTTTTGTTTTGTTTGTTTGTTTGTTTTCTTTTTCTTTTCGAGCCTTGGGAGCCCTTTTTAGCCAGGCTGTACCGCGCAGCTTGGGAGTCACTTCACCAGTCTGTGCAGTTGCGATGGTCGGATCCCTGGGAGCGTTTTCTTCTTCTTTTTTTCACTCTTTTTTCCTTTTGTCTTTCTTCATTTCTCAGTTTCTTGTCTTTCTATACTTACCTTCTTTTCCTATCTCCTGAATACCTGGCACTGTGTGATATCTCTACCCCTTCTAGCTGGGCTATACTGCACAGCCTGGTTGCCAGTTCCCCAGTCTTCACACTGGTGGGATCCCTGGGGACTTTTCTTTTCTTTCCTTCTAATTTTTATTTATTTTCTTTTTCTCTTTTTTTATTTTTGTTTTTCTCCATTTCTCAGTTTCTGATCTCTCCACTCCAATGGCAAACTCCCTTAGCAAGTTTTTGTTTGTTTCTTTGCTTGCTTGTTTTTGACTCCTGTTTCTCTCTTCTCTCTATCCTCTTCCCCATACCCATCTTACCTCTACACATCAAACCTTCCTCCTCCTTTCTGCCTACCTGCTCTGTGTGCTGAACATCACACCCCCAAGCAACACAGGAATGGCTTACCAGAACTTGTTCTACACTGATTCCCGGCCCACCCTGTCAAACTGAGTACGTGCCACAAACAACTCATCCCAGCATCTCACCTTCAGCTGGACCTGCCTTGCTGCACCACAGCTGAGCGACCAGCCCTGCCCATTGAACAAGGAGGTGAAAAGTATCTTGCTCACAGATGAGCAAACAAGAAAAAATGCACAGCCATCTGCTCAGATATAACCAACTAAAACAAAAAAGCAGGATGGAACAAACAAATCTACAATCAATAAACAAAGAAACTAACTACTGAATGTCCCGAAGACAGCAGACAATACCAAAACATTAAAAAATAGGACAGGATTGTTCCACTAGGCATCCAAAATAAAACACCAGATGACTTTTCAGTAGAAGAAAAGGCACTAGAACTACCTGATAGAGAATTCAAATCTCTACTATTCAGAGCTATCCAAGAGTTGAAGCAAAAAGCAGACAAAAATGAGGAAAAAATAGACAAATTCATGGAAAAGGCAGATAAATTCATGGAAAATACAGACAGAAAACGGAAAAATTCAGGAAAATAAAACAGGAACAAAATCTCAAAATAAATTCACAACTATAAATCATATAAAACAACAATTAGAAATCCAAAAGATAAACAAGATTTCAGAAACGTACAGTGTCATAGAACAGTTGAGGAGCAGGTTTGAAATGATGGAAGACAAGATCAGCGAAATTGAAGACAAACACTTGGATACAACACTGTTTGAGGAAAAATCAGAAAAAGGAATGAAGAAACCCTAAGAATTATGTGGGATACAATCAAAAGCAAAAATTTACGAGTGTTCGGGGTTCCAGAACAGGGGGAGAAAACAGAAAACACAGAGAATCATTGAAGAATTGCCAACAGAAAACTTCCCTAATATCATGAAAGATGAAAAGCTGACCATCCAAGAAGCTCAACAAACCCCATCTAGATTAGACTCCAAAAGAAAATCACCAAGGCATATCATAAAAACACTCCCTAAAACCAAAGACAAAGCATCCTGAGAGCAGCTCAAGAAAACCAAAAAGTCACATACAGAGGAGAAACAATAAGACTAAGGTGGGATTATTTGGCAGAAACCATGCATGCAAGAAGGCAATGTGATGACATATATAAAAACCTGAAGAAAGAATTTCCAGTCAAGAATAATATATCCCACAAAACTCTCATTCAAATATGATGGTGAAATTAGGACATTTGCAGATAAACAGAAATTAAGGGAATATGTAAAAACCAAACCAAACTTTCAAGAATTATTAAACGGGGTCCTTCGATCTGAGAACAAGCAACATCAGACCACAGCCTGAATCTAAGACACAAGATTGTATCAGCCAGATACCAATCTAGGAAATGAACTCTCAAGGACTATCCAAAACCAAACGAATTACAATAGGGAACCAGAGAGGTTAATCTGTAAAAGACAACAACATCAGAACAATCAAAGAGGGAATAAACGGTGTAGGTATAGAACTTTCTAATGGAGAGGAAGGCAAGGCAATACCAAGTAATAATAGACTGGTTCAAATCTAGGAAGATAAGGATAAATTTCAAGGTAACCACAAAGAAAGTTAACAAACCTACTCATCAACATAAAGAAGAAAAACATAATGTCTCAGTAAAAACAAAATCTACAAAAACAAAAGAACGAAAAAAAATCATAAATAAAAGGAACTCAGCACAGGAGAGTAAGAGGATCAAAGAAAATGTCAGCACCACAAAAAAAAGCACTACAAAAGGACAGCAATAAACTCACATCTATCAATAATTACACTGAATGTAAACGGCCTAAATACACCCATAAAGAGATAAGAGAGTGACAGAATGGATGAAAAAAACAGGATCCCTCAACATGCTGTCTACAAGAGACACACCTTAGAAACAAAGATGAAAATTCATTAAAAATAAAAGGATGAAAAAACGTATCAAGCAAACAGCTACCAAAAAAGAGCAGGAGTGGCAATACTAATCTTAGATAAAACAGACTTCAAAACAAAATCCACCATAAAAGACAAAGAAGGGCACTATATCATGATTAAAGGGACAATCCATCACAAAGACATAACCATAACAAACATCTACACACCCAATAACAGGGCTCCAAAATACATAAAGAAAACTCTAACAGCACTGAAAAGAGAAACTGACAGTTCCACAATAATAGTAGGAGACTTCAACACACCACTGTTGGTAAAGGACAGAACATCTAGAAAGAAACTCAAGAAAGATACAGAAGACCTAAAGGGCACAATCAGCCAACTTGACCTCATAGACACATATATAGAACACTCTACCCAACAGTTGCAAAGTACATTTCTTTTCCAACACACATGAAAAGTTCTCTAGCATAGAC